>NC_069499.1:135510388-135602888 GCF_027579735.1 Bombina bombina | reverse complement strand
GTCGCTCCAGAAAGAGACTTCCTATGAAGAAGTCATGGACAGAATTCACGCATTAAAGTTAGCTAATTCCTTTATATTGGATGCCGCTTTTCAAATAACGAAATTGGCGGCGAAAAACTCAGGTTTTGCTATAGTAGCGCGGAGGGCGCTTTGGCTAAAATCCTGGTCGGCAGATGTGTCGTCCAAGACTAAGTTACTTAATATTCCTTTCAAGGGTAAGACCCTTTTTGGGCCGGAATTGAAGGAAATTATTTCAGACATCACTGGGGGTAAGGGCCATGCCCTCCCACAGGATAGGCCTTTTAAGGCTAAGAACAAGTCTAATTTTCGTTCCTTTCACAATTTCAGGAACGGACCGGCTAATAACTCCACTGCCGCTAGACAAGAAGGTAACGCGGCCCAGCCCAAACCCGCTTGGAAGCCCATGCAAGGCTGGAACAAGGGTAAACAGACCAAGAAACCTGCTGCTGCTACCAAGACAGCATGAAGGGATAGCCCCCGATCCGGGACCGGATCTGGTAGGGGGCAGACTATCTCTCTTCGCTCAGGCTTGGGCAAGAGATGTTCCGGATCCCTGGGTACTAGAAATAGTCTCCAAGGGATACCTGCTAGAGTTCAAGGGACTTCCTCCAAAGGGAAGATTCCACCTGTCTCACTTATCTTCAGACCAGATAAAGAAACAGGCATTCTTACATTGTGTAAGAGACCTATCAAAGATGGGAGTGATAAACCCAGTCCCCTCCGGGGAACAAGGTCTAGGTTTTTACTCAAACCTGTTTGTGGTTCCCAAAAAAGAGGGAACTTTCAGGCCAATCCTGGATTTAAAGATATTAAACAATTTCCTCAGAGTTCCATCCTTCACATGGCTCTTCCATTCGGTTTAGCCACCGCTCCCAGAATTTTCTCAAAGGTGCTAGGGTCCCTTCTAGCGGTCCTAAGGCCGAGGGGCATCGCTGTAGCACCTTATCTAGACGACATCCTAATCCAAGCGTCGTCTCTTTCCAAAGCGAGGGCCCACACAGACATTGTGTTGGCTTTTCTCAGATCTCACGGGTGGAAGGTGAACATAGAAAAGAGTTCACTGTCACCATCCACAAGGGTTCCGTTTCTGGGAACAATAATAGATTCTATGGAAATGAAGATCTTCCTGACAGAAGTCAGAAAGTTAAATCTTCTAAACGCTTGTCGAGTTCTTCATTCTATTCCTCAACCCTCCATAGCTCGGTGCATGGAAGTAATAGGACTAATGGTCGCAGCAATGGACGTGGTTCCTTTTGCTCGAATTCATCTAAGACCATTACAGCTGTGCATGCTCAATCAGTGGAATGGGGACTATACAGACTTGTCTCCCCAAATTCAAGTAGACCAGGTAACCAGGGACTCACTTCTCTGGTGGTTGACCCAGGATCACCTGTCTCAGGGAATGAGTTTCCGCAGACCGGAGTGGGTCATTGTCACGACCGACGCCAGCCTCTTGGGGTGGGGCGCGGTCTGGGACTCCCTGAAAGCTCAGGGCCTATGGTCTCGGGAAGAGTCGCTTCTCCCGATAAACATTTTGGAACTAAGAGCAATATTCAATGCGCTCCTGGCTTGACCTCAGCTAGCGAAAGCCAGGTTCATAAGATTTCAGTCGGACAATATAACGACTGTTGCGTACATCAATCATCAGGGGGGAACAAAGAGTTCCCTAGCGATGAAGGAAGTAACCAAGATCATCCAATGGGCAGAGAATCACTCCTGCCATCTATCTGCTATTCACATCCCAGGAGTAGACAACTGGGAGGCGGACTATTTGAGTCGTCAGACTTTCCATCCGGGGGAGTGGGAACTCCACCCGGAGGTCTTTGCTCAGTTAACCCAATTATGGGGCATTCCAGACATGGATCTAATGGCGTCCCGTCAGAACTTCAAGATTCCTTGTTACGGGTCCAGATCCAGGGATCCCAAGGCGATTCTAGTGGATGCATTAGTGGTGCCTTGGTCGTTCAACCTAGCGTATGTGTTTCCACCGTTTCCTCTCCTTCCCAGGCTCATAGCCAGGATCAAACAGGAAAAGGCCTCGGTGATTCTGATAGCTCCTGCGTGGCCACGCAGGACTTGGTATGCAGACCTGGTGAATATGTCATCGACTCCACCATGGAAGCTACCTTTGAGACAGGATCTTCTACTACAAGGTCCATTCGAACATCCAAATCTAGTTTCTCTGCAGCTTACTGCTTGGAAATTGAACGCTTGATTTTATCTAAACGTGGGTTTTCGAATTCTGTGATAGATACTCTGGTCCAAGCCAGAAAACCTGTGACTAGAAAGATTTACCATAAAATATGGTGTAAATATATATGTTGGTGTGAATCCAAGGGATTCTCCTGGAGTAAAATAAAAATTCCAAGGATTCTCTCCTTTCTCCAAGAAGGTTTGGATAAAGGGTTGTCCGCTAGTTCTCTAAAGGGACAGATTTCTGCTTTATCTGTCTTGTTACACAAACGACTGGCAGCTGTGCCAGATGTACAAGCTTTTGTTCAGGCTTTGGTTAGAATCAAGCCTGTTTACAGAACCATGACTCCTCCTTGGAGTCTAAATTTAGTTCTTTCAGTTCTTCAAGGGGTTCCGTTTGAACCTTTACATTCCATAAATATTAAGTTATTATCTTGGAAAGTACTGTTTTTGGGTGCTATTTCTTCTGCTAGAAGAGTTTCTGAATTATCTGCTTTGCAGTGTAATCCACCCTATCTGGTTTTCCATTCAGATAAGGTTGTTTTGCGTACTAAGCCTGGTTTTCTTCCAAAAGTTGTTTCCAACAAGAATATTAACCAGGAAATAGTTGTTCCTTCTCTGTGTCCGAAATCAGTTTCAAAGAAGGAACGTTTATTACACAATTTAGATGTTGTTCGTGCTTTAAAGTTCTATTTAGAAGCAACAAAAGATTTTAGACAAACCTCATCTTTGTTTGTCGTTTACTCTGGTAAGAGGAGAGATCAAAAAGCTACTGCTACCTCTCTCTCTTTCTGGCTAAAAAGCATTATCCGATTGGCCTATGAGACTGCCGGACGACAGCCTCCTGACCGAATCACAGCTCACTCTACTAGGGCTGTGGCTTCCACATGGGCCTACAAGAACGAGGCTTCTGTTGATCAGATATGTAAGGCAGCGACTTGGTATTCTCTGCACACTTTTGCCAAATTCTACAAATTTGATACTTATGCTTCTTCGGAGGCTATTTTTGGGAGAAAGGTTTTGCAAGCCGTGGTGCCTTCCATTTAGGTAACCTGATTTGCTCCCTCCCTTCATCCGTGTCCTAAAGCTTTGGTATTGGTTCCCACAAGTAATGGATGACGCCGTGGACCGGACACACCAATGTTGGAGAAAACAGAATTTATGCTTACCTGATAAATTACTTTATCCAACGGTGTGTCCGGTCCACGGCCCGCCCTGGTTTTCCTAATCAGGTTGAAATTTTTTTTGTCTTTATACACTACAGTCACCACGGCACCCTATAGTTTCTCCTTTTTCTCCTAACCGTCGGTCGAATGACTAGGGGGCGGAGCTAGAGGGGGAGCTATATGGACAGCTCTGCTGTGTGCTCTCCTTGCCTTTCCCTGTAGGGGAGGAGAATATCCCACAAGTAATGGATGACGCCGTGGACCGGACACACCGTTGGAGAAAGTAATTTATCAGGTAAGCATAAATTCTGTTTTTATAGCTAGCACACTTTAGTATTCTTGCAGTAGCCTCCGCAGGCAACGTGACATGTAGATCACACCTCATTGACCCTGCAACAGCATGATGGTGAGATCTGTGCTGCTATAGCCATATAACCCAGATTTATTCATTATTTACATTATATTGAGTAATTTAATAAGATTGCAGTTTAAATATGAATTAACTCCTAAAAGAACTTGGCTTAATTTTGAAGATTAAAAACAAAACTAAGTGTGAGATATTACTGAGCTTTACCCATGGACACTTCATATCAACAATAAATGGAAAAAAACAGAGGATAGTATATATTTCCAAAAAGACATATATATCACAATCTGTACGTTAAAGAAAAAAAGAACACCATTCTATCCAACTCCAGGTCTCGCACTACAACCATCTGCTAAGGAACAAAGAAAATGTGTAAGAAAAAAAACATTTTTTTACTGTAATTTCTTATTTGTCTGGGTAGGGATGTTCAAAAACAGGACGTCTGTGGAAGTTTTTTTTTCTGTGAACAAATTTAAACAAATACTCCAAAAAAAAAATACATACATCTGTATAAAAGAGCTATTCTTTAACAAGCTAGCAGATAATTTTCATCCCCCCTGGACCGCAAACCCCCCCGGCCCATTCCTCCCCCCTCATCGGCTCCACTCTTCCACAAACAGAACTTGAACTTGTCACACTCACAATAGGGGCTTTGAAGATACCCTTCCATTACCTGCCCTCTCTCGTTGTCTGCCATCAATATATTATTCATCATCTCCCCGGGACCGCCATCCCCCCCTGGACCAGTGGACCGCCCCCCCTCAGCGGCTCTGCTCTTCACTCAGAGCAGTCCCAGACTCCCAGGCCCAGGTGGCAGCCTCCACCTAAATAAATAAAAATAGTGAACACCAAACAAAAAAAAAATTAGAATAAAAAATTGAATTTTTACTTACCAAGTAACTGTCCTCAGCAGCAGTGGAGTGGCAATCTCGTCACCTCCAGGTTGATCTGCTCTCTCACACATCTACTTCTCTTCCTCTGCTGTTCCTGCCGTGCAACAGTCACGTGACTTGGTGGTGACTGGCAACTCCGGTCACCTTTTCCTGGTCCTGTCAATCAACAACACTGGGACATGACCGGCACTGATTGGCTTCCCTCCATAGAGGCTGCAATGCGAGCAGCCTCTTATGGGAGCTTATGGGTCACGCTGAGATTTTAACGACCAGTGGGTGGTGCTGGCCAAATCAGCAAGCATGTTGCGCAATGGAGGGCAGCAGACCTGCTCATTGCCTCTGTCCATGTGCAACATGGACCTGAACATATTTTTTTTTTATTACAGCCATTAATAATATTTTTTTCTTGCCCATATGACAGGTGAGGCACTGTCTCACCTTCCACCCTGACTGCACGTGCCATATATATATATATATCAATCCAAGTTGCCATGCACTCAATTCCTTTCATGTATATTCCCGGGTGCTGCCTCTGGAGGTTTAATACATATCGCAATACAAGTTGAGGGCACTCACTGCAATAAGAAAGAACTTTTTAAGTACCTGTATCTTTAAAAACAGTTAAAAACAGTGAACGTTTTAGATTACATTCAAGCTTTTTTCAAGACATCTTAATTCATATTATTCCTTTATATTTTGTAGTTTTCACAGACCAAACTTTGTGTATATACACAGCTCTGAAAAATGATCAGTTTCTCAGGTTTTACTATTTATAGGTGTGTGTTTGAGTAAAATGAACATGTTTGTTTTATTCTATAAACTAATGGAAGCATTTCTCCCAAATAAAAATATTGTCATTTAGAGCATTTATTTGCAGAAAATTACAACTGGTCAAAATAACATAAAAGATGCAGTGTTTGCAGACCTCAAATAATGCAAAGAAAAGAAGTTTGTATTCATTTTTAAACAACACAATACTAATCTTTTAACTTAGGAAGAGCTCGGAAATCAACATTTGGTGGAATAACCCTGATTTTCAATCACAGCTTTCATGCGTCTCAGCATGCTCTCCACCAGTCTTTCACATTGCTGTTGAGTGACTTTATGCCACTCCTAGCGCAAAAATGCAAGTGCAAAAATGCAAGGCTTTGTTTGATGGCTTGTGAACATCCATTAGACATGTGCATTCATTTTCGGACAAATGTACATTTGTTTCGCGAAAAATTGATTTTCATTTACGTAAATAAAAACAAATATCCGAATGAATGCACCAACAAAATTTTAAGAAAACAAAAAAATACTGACAAAATTCATCAGTATTTATTAGTTTTCTTTAAATTGATTTTTAAGGCTTAATACTTACCTTAACTCGCTTACCTTAACGCACTGTGGAGAGCACGCTAACTGGATCATCTTCTTGCCAGGTCCCTGGTCACTCTAACAGGAGGCTTAGTGTGTTCGGCACCCAGGACCTGCACTTACTTTAGTGCAGGCCCAGGGAGAAAAACTGCTAAGCTCCTGTTAGCGCGGCCAGGGACCTGGCAAGAAGACGATTGGGCTAGAGCTCTCTCCAGAGCCCGTTAGGGTAAGTATATAGCTACAGGTGAACTTTTCACCTGTAGCTTCTAAACATTTTTAAATGTTGAACAAAAATTAAATTTTCGTTTAGTTTTAAACAAAACGAATACCGAATTTCCTCGAATATTAGTAATGAAAATTTTGCCCAAAATATTTTTTTTCCCCTGCACATGTCTACCATCTATCTTCCTCTTGATAACATTCCAGAAGTTTTCAATGGTGTTCTGGTCTGGAGATTGGGCTGGCCATTACAGGGTCTTGATCTGGTGGTCCTACATATACACCTTTATTGACTTGACTGTGTGACATGGAGCATTGTCCTGCTGGAAATAAAAACATTCCTCAGAGTTGGGGAACATTGTCAAATGAAAGCAGGTTTTCTTCCTTGATTCATGTGTCCTTCACAAAGATAAATCTGCCCTTTTCTAGCCTATTGGCTGGTACACTATGCTGATTACCTGTTTATTGTATGCTATTTGGTGGTACGTTTGGTTGGTACATTTATGCTAATTTCTTGTTTAGTGTATGTTATTGGTTGGTACACTATGTTAATTTCTTATATAGGGTAAGTTATTGGTTGGTTCACTGTAGTAATTACTTGTTTAGTGTATGTTATTGGCTGGTACATTATGCTAATGTATTGTTTAGTGTATGTTATTGGTTGGTACAATATGTTAATTTCTTATATAGTGTAAGTTATTGGTTGGTTCACTGTGGTAATTACTTGTTTAAAGTAAGTTATTGGGTGGCAAATAGATGCAATTAATGACAAATTGGTTTTAGACTTTCATTTGTTAATAACCACTTTAGGATTATTCAGTACAAAAACTGCAGTTAAAGCTGAAATGTTGCCTGTAGTTACTAAGTTTATTTTGTCTAATTTCAATATATCTTTTATAATTTTCATCACATCACTAGCTGAGCTAATCTATTATTTACGTATTGTTTCTAAGTGAATTCCAGCTACAGAAAACAGTTTTTAGATTCACTCTAATAAATTAAAACAAACAATAGAGCAGGCTAGGAGCACTTTGTTGGATATGGTTCAAACAATTTCTTCAAGTGTTTCCTGGCAGAGAACATTATAGGACCACATATTTGTTGTTTTTGTTTTGTTTTTTTGGTAATAAAAAAAACTTGCCATAGTTTTTCTTTCCATTAGTTGTGCATTGTTTGTTTTTTTTGTATTATTGTGGACAGTAGCCCTATGGAATTTTGTTTATACTTTTTTATTTAATGATATATTTTTATTTAATGATTAAGAAAGAGCATGTCATTTTAAACAACTTTCCAATTTACTTCTATTATCTAATTTGCTGCAATCTCTTGATATTCTTTGTTGAAAAGCATACGCTCAGTAGCTGCTCATTGGTGACTGCACATAGATGTCTCGTGTGATTGGCTCACGCATGTGCATTGCAATTTCTTCTACAAAGGTTATATAAATAATGACACAAATTAGATAATAGAAATAAATTGGAATGTTGTTTAAAATTGTATTCTCTATCTGAATCATAAAAGAAAAATCTTGGGTTTCATGTCCCTTTAATGTTACTTTAAGCTTAGGAAAACTTCAAATTAATTATTTAATGCTGACAAAATGTAAAAAAAAGTATATTTTTAATTAAGATTTTTGTAAATAATATTGAAAATAGGCAGCACCGCCACTGTTGTTACTGTGATAGCCTCACTAAATTGTAATCAAGGGTAGCCAAATGTTACAAAGGGGCACTTACAGACTTATGGGGGTTATAATATTAACTAAAGGTGCCCTTTTGTGCCAGTACAGGAGTAAAGGCACTTTTTTTCTTGCAGTGTGATCCATGTTACCCCAGTGATCACCTGGATTTACGGACAAATTCCATATGTTTAGTTGAGAGGGAATTGTCTACTATAAAATAAACTTTATTAGGGGTCTTTAGAAATAAAAGATTGTTATTTATTGAGCGTATTAAGTCCCATTCCCTAGCAGGACCCCACGTGCTGTGTTTTTACATTTAACCTGTGGGAGCTTGTAGCTTTTAAGACCACCACCATTTAAAAAAACAGGTGAATCTCTGTCAAATGAGGGGTGTTAGAGGTTTGTTTCCAGTAAGGGAGTTGAGATTGAGGGTTTTGAACAACATCTTCCCCCATCCAGCTCCCTTTACTGCCTGTCACGTAGCCTTGGGCATGCTAACCACTATACCATGACCAATCGTGGCCTGTTGAGATCTACATACGACCCATTCTCTTCATGGAAGCAGTTAATGGCAATAAGAGAGAGGGTAGTCGATATCATACCAAAATCAAGAGAACAGAGGGAGCTCCTAATAATATACAATTTGGGTAAACATTTCTATTACCTGAGAGTTTCCAAGGACCACAAATAACACAGCATTAAAGAATATCACTACTTGGGCACAGGTGCTGTATCTCATTCTGATTCAGACAGTTTTTATTACATAGTAATCCTGGCCTGTTTGAGTTTGTCAAAAAGTTAAGGACAGTAAAGTCAAAATAAAGTTTTGATATATCAAACAGGGCATGAAAGTTTACAAGTTTCCAGTTTGCTTCTATTATCAAATTTGCTTTGTTGTTTAGGTATTGTTTGCTAAAGAGCATATGTAGGTAGGATTGGGAGCAGCAGGGCTCACTGATGGAAGTTAGCTGGTGATATGTGATTGTACATATATGCCTCTTGTCATTGACTCACCAGATGTGTTCCTCTAGCTCCCAGTAGTACATTGCTGCCCTGAACCAACTCTTCAACAAAGTATACCAAGAGAACAAATTAATTTGATAATTTAAGTAAATTGGAACGTTGTTTAAAGTGTTGTGACCTATCTGAATCACAAAAGTTTAATTTTGACTTTACTGACCCGTTTAATGATACATACCAAATTAATTATCCTGTAAATTCAGGTTACATACTGTAGCAGAAACAAAGAAAAGCTAAAATAATGATATTGCCGTTATTTGTTAAGCAAGAGAGCTGGATAAATATATGAGCACAGTATCGCTTGGTTTAGAGTTCTGCGTTAGCCGTCAAAACCAGCGTTAGGGGGTCCTAACATTGGTTTTGGCCGCCCGCTGGTATTTAGAGTCAGTCAGGAAAGGGTCTAACGCTCACTTTCCAGCCGCGACTTTTCCATACCGCAGATCCCCCTACGCCAATTGCGTATCCTATCTTTTCAATGGGATCTATCTAACGCTGGTATTTAGAGTCTTGGCTGAAGTGAGCGTTAGAAATCTAATGACAAGACTCCAGCCACAGAGAAAAGCCAGGAGTTAAGAGCTTTCTGGGTAAAGCTCTTAACTGCTGTGCTCTAAAGTACACTAACACCCATAAACTACCTATGCACCCCTAAACCGAGGCCCCCCACATCGCCGCCACTATAATAAATATTTTTAACCCCTAATCTGCCAACCGCACACCGCTGCGACCTACATTATCCCTATGTACCCCTAATCTGCTGCCCCTAACACCGCCGACACCTACATAATATTTATTAACCCCTAATCTGACCCCCCCCCCAACGTCGCCGCTACCTACCTACAATTTTAACCCCTAATCTGCCGACTGGACCTCACTGCTACTATAATAAATGTATTAACCTCTAAAGCTAAGTCTAACCCTAACACTAACACCCCCCTAAGTTAAATATACTTTTTATCTAACGAAATAAAATAAATCTTATTAAATAAATTATTCCTATTTAAAGCTAAATACTTACCTGTAAAATAAACCCTAATATAGCTACAATATAAATAATAATTATATTGTAGCTATTTTAGGATTAATATTTATTTTATAGACAACTTTGCATTTATTTTAACCAGGTACAATAGCTATTAAATAGTTAATAACTATTTAATAACTACCTAGCTAAAAGAAATACAAAATTACCAGTAAAATAAATCCTAACCTAAGTTACAATTAAACCTAACACTACACTATCAATAAATTAAATACAAATACCTACAAATAAATACAAATAAATACACTAACTAAAGTACAAAAAATAAAAAAAGAACTAAGTTACAAAAAATAAAAAAATAATTTACAAACATTATAAAAATATTACAACAATTTTAAGCTAATTACACCTACTCTAAGCCCCCTAATAAAATAACAAAGCCCCCCAAAATAAAAAAATGCCCTACCCTATTCTACAATAAAAATTGTAAAGCTCTTTTACCTTACAATCCCTTAAAAGATCCTTTTGCGGGGCATGCCCCAAAGAATTCTGCTCTTTTGCCTGTAAAAAAAACATACAATACCCCCCCCAACATTACAACCCACCACCCACATACCCCTAATCTAACCCAAACCCCCCTTAACCCTTTAAGGACGCAGCTTTCAGTTTGCTCAATTGTTTAATGACGGAAAAAATTTGTCATATGTCCTTAAGAGGTTAAATAAACCTAACACTAAGCCCCTGAAGATCTCCCTACCTTGTCTTCACCACACCGGGTATCACCAATCAGTCCAGAAGAGGGTCCGAAGTCTTCATCCAATCCGGGCGATGTCTTCATCCAAGCGGGGGCTGAAGAGGTCCATCATCTGGCTGAAGTCTTCATCCATGCGGGGGCTGAAGAGGTCCATCATCCGGCTGAAGTCTTTATCCAAGCGGGGGCTGAAGAGGTCCATCATCCGGCTGAAGTCTTCATCCAAGCGGGGGCTGAAGAGGTCCATCATCCGGCTGAAGTCTCTTATCAAGCAGCATCTTCAATCTTCTTTCTTCCGGCTCCATCTTCATCCCGCCGACGTGGAACATCCTTCCTCCACGACGAACTCCCGACGAATGAAGGTTCCTTTAAGGGACGTCATCCAAGATGGCGTCCTTCGAATTCCGATTGGCTGATAGGATTCTATCAGCCAATCGGAATTAAGGTAGGAAAATTCTGATTGGCTGATTGAATCAGCCAATCAGATTCAAGTTCAATCCGATTAGCTGATCCAATCAGCCAATCAGATTGAGCTTGCATTCTATTGGCTGTTCCGATCAGCCAATAGAATGCGAGCTCAATCTGATTGGCTATTCCAATCAGCCAATCGGATTGAACTTGAATCTGATTGGCTGATTCAATCAGCCAATCAGAATTTTCCTACCTTAATTCCGATTGGCTGATCCTATCAGCCAATCGGAATTCGAGGGACGCCATCTTGGATAATGTCCCTTAAGGGAACCTTCATTCGTCGGGAGTTCGTCGTGGAGGAAGGATGTTCCGCGTCGGCAGGATGAAGATGGAGCCGGAAGAAAGAAGATTGAAGATGCCGCTTGATAGAAGACTTCAGCCGGATGATGGACCTCTTCAGCCCCCGCTTGGATAAAGACTTCAGCCGAATGATGGACCTCTTCAGCCCCCGCTTGGATGAAGACTTCAGCCGGATGATGGACCTCTTCAGACCCCGATTGGATGAAGACATCGCCCGGATTGGATGAAGACTTCTGACCCTCTTCTGGAAGGATCTGTGATACCCGGCGTGGTGAAGACAAGGTAGGGAGATCTTCAGGGGCTTAGTGTTAGGTTTATTTAAGGGGGGTTTGGGTTAGATTAGGGGTATGTGGGTTGTAATGTTGGGGGGGGGGGGTATTGTATGGTTTTTTTTTACAGGCAAAAGAGCAGAATTCTTTGGGGCATGCCCTGCAAAAGGCCCTTTTAAGGGCTGGTAAGGTAAAAGAGCTTTACAATTTTTATTTTAGAATAGGGTAGGGCATTTTTTTATTTTGGGGGGCTTTGTTATTTTTTAGGGGGCTTAGAGTAGGTGTAATTAGTTCAAAATTCTTGTAATCTTTTTTTATTTTTTGTAATTTAGTGTTTGTTTTTTTAATTTAGTGTTTGTTTGTTTTTTTAATTTAGTGTTTGTTTTTTTTGTAATTTAGTGTTTGTTTGTTTTTGTAATTTAGTTTAGTTGATTTAATTGTAGATAATTCTAGGTAGTTTATTTAATTAATTGATTGATAGTGTAGTGTTAGGTTTAATTGTAACTTAGGTTAGGATTTATTTTACAGGTAATTTGGTAATTATTTTAACTAGGTAGCTATTAAATAGTTATTAACTATTTAATAGCTATTGTACCTGGTTAAAATAAATACAAAGTTGCCTGTAAAATAAATATTAATCCTAAAATAGCTACAATATAATTATTATTTATATTGTAGCTATATTAGGGTTTATTTTACAGGTAAATATTTAGCTTTAAATAGGAATAATTTATTTAATAAGATTTTTTTTATTTCGTTAGATAAAAATTATATTTAACTTAGGGGGGTGTTAGTGTTAGGGTTAGACTTAGCTTTAGGGGTTAATACATTTATTAGAGTAGTGGTGAGGTCCGGTCGGCAGATTAGGGGTTAATAATTGTAGGTAGGTAGCAGCGACGTTGGGGAGGGCAGATAAGGGGTTAATAAATATAATATAGGGATCGGCGGGGGTTAGGGGCAGCAGATTAGGGGTTCATAGGGATAACGTAGGTTGCGGCGGTGTACGGAGCGGCAGATTAGGGGTTAAAAATAATATGCAGGGGTAAGCGAAAGAGGGGGCAGCAGATTAGAGGTTAATAAGTGTAAAGTTAGGGGTGTTTAGACTCAGGGTTCATGTTAGGGTGTTAGGTGCAGGCATAGGAAGTGTTTCCCCATAGGAAACAATGGGGCTGAACGCTGCTTTTTTGCAGGTGTTAGGTTTTTTTTCAGCTCAAACTGCCCCATTGTTTCCTATGGGGGAATCGTGCACGAGCACATTTTTCAAGCTGGCCGCGTCCGTAAGCACCGCTGGTATTGAGAGTTGCAGTGGCGGAAAATTATGCTATACGCTCCCTTTTTGGAGCCTAACGCAGCCCTTCTGTGAACTCTAAATACCAGCGATATTTAAAAGGTGCGGGGGAAAAAATACACGCGTAGCTAACGCACCCCTTTGGCCACAGAACTCTAAATCTAGCCGTAAGTTATCTACAGATTTGTCAAGTGACACTATAAACCAGTGTAATTACTCAAAGGGGATTATTTATCAACAGGTAGGTAACCTGCCCTCACTCATTTAAAACCAGCGATGCAGCCTCCACTGCTAAAATGTATTATTGCACAAGAAGTAGCTTGTGCACCCACCCCCCAGCTCTCACCCAACCAACTGTATAAGAGCATACCTTATCAATCATCCCAACACACAGCTGCTTCTTAACTTAATAACACAGGGGCTCAATAACTGCATCCGAGCGTTGATAAATGTTTGACTATTGTTAAATAAAAATCTTCCACTAATACTCAAGTCCAATGCAAACAAAAATAGAGGAAACTATTTATTTATTTCTATTGCATAATCAGATAATGCACATGAGAGAATACAATGAAATATATTCCAAAGGTGACAGATCTGTAACAATACTTTCTTTATAAGTACATGTGAAATAACAGATCAGTATATTTATTATTTAAGGGGTATTGACATAAAATATTGTTTAACTACAATAAAGCAAAGCTAAAAATGGCCTCAGACTTTGATTTAGTAAATGTTACATTTTCATGTTATTTAAAATTCATCACCTTTTGTTTTTCAGAACAAAATAAGTGTCTGAGCATATATTACCTAGCAATTCTAATGACATGGTATAAAATACTTGCTGGCGCATGTGGCATTCTCCTGTGATTGACTCAGCCTCATTAGTCGTTCAAATTTGTAAAAATTATTTCAGAAACTAATTTACTATGTTTAGTTTAGTTAATTTACATATGTACTGTATATATACACACATACACACACACACATGTAAAAATCCCAAAACACAGAGTTCAAAATTAAAAAAAAAAAGTATCAAAAATTGCTATTTTTGTCCGCCTGTAAGTCACAATCTTATCTGCCTGTGTCTTTGGTTTGTTTGTTTTGTTGTTCTAAAATGTAAATAATAGTCTATATTTATTTAAAACAAATATTACCTTTCTGATTACAGTACTATACTATCTTTCTGATGGTACTATGAATACAAAAGTATTAAACATTATATAAAACAAAATTAATGCTTACCTGATAAATATCTTTCTTTCCGAACATGGAGAGTCCACGTCATTCCAATAACTAGTGGGATATTCAACTCCTGGCCAGCAGGAGGAGGCAAAGAGAACCCCAGCATAGCTGTTAAGTGTAACTTCCCTTACCCATAATCCCCAGTCATTCAGCCGAAGGAAAATGGAAAAAGAAGAAACACAAGGGGGAAAAGGTGTCTGAGGTTTACTCAAAAATACTGCCGAATTAAATTAAAAAGAGGGCGGGGTCGTGGACTCTCCATGTCCAGAAATAAATAAATGTATCAGGTAAGCATACATTTTGTTTTCTTTCCTAAGACATGGAGAGTCCACAACGTCATTCCAATTACTAGTGGGAACCAATACCCAAGCTAGAGGACACGGAATGAATAGGGAGGGAGAAAATGGCAGGAGGACCTAAACAGAAGGCACCACTGCTTGAAGAACCTTTCTCCCAAAAGAATCCTCAGCCAAGGTAAAAGTATCAAATTTGTAGAATTTGAAAAAAGTATGCAGAGAGGACCATGTTGCCGCCTTGCAAATCTGTTCCAGAGAAGCTTCATTTTTGAAAGCCCAAGAAGAGGAGACAGCCCTAGTGGAATGAGCCCTAATTCTCTCAGGAGGCTGCTGTCCAGCAGTCTCATAAGCCAAATGAATCATACTTCTTAACCAGAAGGAAAGAGTAGTAGAAGTGGCCTTCTGACCCTTACACTTCCCAGAGAAAACAACAAAAAGGGCAGAAGATTGCCTAAAATCTTTAGTAGCTTGAAGGTAAAACTTTAGAGCATGCACAACATCCAGGTTATGTAAAAGACGTTACTTTTGAGAAGAAGGATTAGGACAAAAAGAAGGAACTACAATTTCCTGATTAATGTTTCGATCCAACACCACTTTAGGGAGAAACCCCAATTTAGTACGAAGGACCACCTTATAAGCATGAAAAACAAGGTACGGGGAATCACACTACAGAGCAAAAAACTCAGACACTCTGCGAGCGAAAGAAATAGCAACAAGAAACAAAACCTTCCAGGATAATTTTTTTTTTTTTTTTGATTTTTAAACAAACTTTATTTATAAAATAAAATCAATATACATGTTACATATCATAACCATCAACAATACAGTCACCAAAACATATACAGCTCATGGATCTTCCTTGAAAAGAGAAAAATAACGTTGGCAATCTGGATTAACATCGTATTAAGATCCATACATCCTATAACTCCTCTAGTTCCAAATTATTACAGAATAAAGTTGTAATCTAACAGATATCAATGCATGGCCCATCCCTCATCACTCCAGTATATTTTACAAAGCAATAACTAGATCATAAAGTATATCCTATATCAACATGTGAGGTGCTGTTAAGATATGCTAAGTATTCCTATAAGGCATCTGGGTTATAAGGTGGTGGTGTAGGGTGGGTAATGTGGTCTGTCAAGGCTTCCAGGATAATTTTATATCAAGAACATGCATCAGCTCAAACGGAGCCTGCTGCAAAACTTTAAGAACTAAAGTAAGGCTCCACAGGGGAGCAACAGGCTTAAATACAGGCCTGATTCTGACTATGGCCTGTACGAAGGCTTGAACATCTGGTAAGTCTGCCAGACGTTTATGCAAAAGGATATATAAAGCAGAAATCTGGCCCTTTAGGGTACAGACTGATATACCCTTCTCCAGGCCATCCTGAAGAAAAGACAAAATCCGTGGAATCCTCATCCGGCTCCAGGAAAACCCCTTAGAATCGCAACAATAAAGAAATGTGCACCATATCTTATGTTAAATCTTACGAGTAACAGGTTTCCAAGCCTGAATCATAGTTTCAATGACTACTTCAGAAAAACCATGTCTAGACAGAATTACGCATTCAATCTCCAAGCATTCAGCTTCAGAGAATCTAGGTTTGGATAGAGGAAAGGATCCTGATGTAGATGGTCCTTCCTCCGAGGTAACCTTCAAGGAGGTAGAGATGACATCCTTACTAGATCCGTGAACCACATCCTGCGAGGCCATGCAGGAGCTGTTAGTATCACTGATGCTCTCTCCTGCTTGATACGAGCAATGACTCTTGGAAGGAGAGCAAACAGAGGAAACAAATATGCCAGAGAAAACATCCAAGGATCCGCTAGAGCATCTATCAGAACGGCCTGAGGATCTCTTGACCATGAGCCATACTTTGGAACTTTGGCGTTTTGACAGGACACCATCAGATCTAATTCTGGAACCCCCCCCCCCCCCACTGGAGGATTATCTGAGAGAACACTTCCAGATGGAGAACCCACTCCCCGGGATGAAAATACTATCTCCCAGTTGTCAACTCCTGGAATGTGGATGGCAGATAGGAGACAATCGTGGGCTTCCGCCCACTGCAGAATGTGAGTCACCTCCTTCATGTCTAAGGAACTCTGAGACCCTTCCTAGTGGTTGATGTAAGCCACTGAGGTGATGTTGTCCGACTATAATCTGATAAAACGGACGACCAAAGAACCCAAGATGTTTATGGGAAGAGACGACTCTTCCTGAGACCACAGGCCCTGAGCCTTTAAAGGACCCCAAACAGCTCCCCAGCCTCACAGGCTGGCGTCTGTAGTCACAATTTCCCAGGAAGGTCTCAGGAAGTAAGTGCCCAGAGACAGATGTACCTGTGACACAAACCACGAGAGTCTTTTGTTAGAGGGTCCAGATTTCTCCTCTGTGATAAATTAGAATGGTCTCCATTCCATTGACGGAGCATACAAAGTTGCAGCGGACGTAGATGGAACCGAGCAAAAGGAATGATGTCCATTGATGCCACAATCAGACTAATCAATTTCATGCATTGAGCCACAGATGGACAGAAGGCAGACTGGAGAGAAAGACAGGAAGCCAGAATTTAGTTTTTTGTGACCTCAGTCAGGAAAATCTTCATGGACAGGAATTCTATTATAGTCCCTAGAAAACACACCTTGGTAGATGGAACTAGAGAACTCTTTTCCAAATTCACCTTACACCCGTGGCAACATAGAAAAGACAACAGCATCTTTGTGTGAGATTGGGCTAGTTGAAAAGATGATGCCTGTACTAAGATGTCGTCTAGGTAAGGCGCCACAGCAATTCCCTGGGATCTGATTACTGCCAATAGCACCCCCAGTACCTTTGTGAATATTTTGGGAGACGTGGCTAGGCCAAATGGAAGTGCAACAAACTGGAAGTGCTTGTCCAGAAAGGCAAACCTCAGATACTGATGGTGTTCCCTGTGAATGGGAACATGAAGGTACGTGTCCTTTAGGTCTATGGTCATCATAGACTGACCTTCCTGTACCAAAGGAAGAATGGAACAAATAGTTTCCATTTTGAAGGACAGAACCCTGAGGAATTTGTTCAGACACTTGAGGTCTAGAATGGGCGAAAAGTTCCCTCCTTTTTGGGAACCACAAATAGATTTGAATAGAATCCTAGACCCTGTTCTCTTAGGGAAACTTGAACAATAACTCCCAGGGAGTATAGGTCCTTAACACAGCTTAAGAAGGCTTCCTTCTTTAGTCTTAACATAAGAAATCTGCCCCTTGGAGGGCAAGACTTGAATCTCATTCTTTGCATAAATAAAAAGAGAGAAGCGCTCAACCTGGGAATGAACAATAGCATAATAGCTTGCTCTATGGCTAGTTACCACCCAAGAAGCAGCCTCTTTTTGCTCAACATGTGCCTTTCACAGAGAAGAACTTTCCTGAAGCATATCAGTCTGATCCTGACTTCACAGTACAGTCCAGCCCCGAAATACCAGGCAATCCCTCTCTGAACGAGAGAAACAGCAAAACCCCAGACGTACGTTTCGGCCTATTGTGGGCCTCGTCAGTGAGGTGCAGCCATATCCCTCTAGGCACACTGAGCAACGGGTCCACGTCTGGATTCCCGCATCACACTTAGGGAGACTTCCCAAAATGTCATAATTTGCATAAATAAAAAGAGAGAAGCGCTCAACCTGGGAATGAACAATAGCATAATAGCTTGCTCTATGGCTAGTTACCACCCAAGAAGCAGCCTCTTTTTGCTCAACATGTGCCTTTCACAGAGAAGAACTGTCCTGAAGCATATCAGTCTGATCCTGACTTCACAGTACAGTCTAGCCCCGAAATACCAGGCAATCCCTCTCTGAACGAGAGAAACAGCAAAACCCCAGACGTACGTTTCGGCCTATTGTGGGCCTCGTCAGTGAGGTGCAGCCATATCCCTCTAGGCACACTGAGCAACGGGTCCACGTCTGGATTCCCGCATCACACTTAGGGAGACTTCCCAAAATGTCATAATTTGCATAAATAAAAAGAGAGAAGCGCTCAACCTGGGAATGAACAATAGCATAATAGCTTGCTCTATGGCTAGTTACCACCCAAGAAGCAGCCTCTTTTTGCTCAACATGTGCCTTTCACAGAGAAGAACTTTCCTGAAGCATATCAGTCTGATCCTGACTTCACAGTACAGTCCAGCCCCGAAATACCAGGCAATCCCTCTCTGAACGAGAGAAACAGCAAAACCCCAGACGTACGTTTCGGCCTATTGTGGGCCTCGTCAGTGAGGTGCAGCCATATCCCTCTAGGCACACTGAGCAACGGGTCCACGTCTGGATTCCCGCATCACACTTAGGGAGACTTCCTAAAATGTCATAATTTGCATAAATAAAAAGAGAGAAGCGCTCAACCTGGGAATGAACAATAGCATAATAGCTTGCTCTATGGCTAGTTACCACCCAAGAAGCAGCCTCTTTTTGCTCAACATGTGCCTTTCACAGAGAAGAACTTTCCTGAAGCATATCAGTCTGATCCTGACTTCACAGTACAGTCCAGCCCCGAAATACCAGGCAATCCCTCTCTGAACGAGAGAAACAGCAAAACCCCAGACGTACGTTTCGGCCTATTGTGGGCCTCGTCAGTGAGGTGCAGCCATATCCCTCTAGGCACACTGAGCAACGGGTCCACGTCTGGATTCCCGCATCACACTTAGGGAGACTTCCCAAAATGTCATAATTTGCATAAATAAAAAGAGAGAAGCGCTCAACCTGGGAATGAACAATAGCATAATAGCTTGCTCTATGGCTAGTTACCACCCAAGAAGCAGCCTCTTTTTGCTCAACATGTGCCTTTCACAGAGAAGAACTTTCCTGAAGCATATCAGTCTGATCCTGACTTCACAGTACAGTCCAGCCCCGAAATACCAGGCAATCCCTCTCTGAACAAGAGAAACAGCAAAACCCCAGACGTACGTTTCGGCCTATTGTGGGCCTCGTCAGTGAGGTGCAGCCATATCCCTCTAGGCACACTGAGCAACGGGTCCACGTCTGGATTCCCGCATCACACTTAGGGAGACTTCCAAAAATGTCATAATTTGCATAAATAAAAAGAGAGAAGCGCTCAACCTGGGAATGAACAATAGCATAATAGCTTGCTCTATGGCTAGTTACCACCCAAGAAGCAGCCTCTTTTTGCTCAACATGTGCCTTTCACAGAGAAGAACTTTCCTGAAGCATATCAGTCTGATCCTGACTTCACAGTACAGTCCAGCCCCGAAATACCAGGCAATCCCTCTCTGAACGAGAGAAACAGCAAAACCCCAGACGTACGTTTCGGCCTATTGTGGGCCTCGTCAGTGAGGTGCAGCCATATCCCTCTAGGCACACTGAGCAACGGGTCCACGTCTGGATTCCCGCATCACACTTAGGGAGACTTCCCAAAATGTCATAATTTGCATAAATAAAAAGAGAGAAGCGCTCAACCTGGGAATGAACAATAGCATAATAGCTTGCTCTATGGCTAGTTACCACCCAAGAAGCAGCCTCTTTTTGCTCAACATGTGCCTTTCACAGAGAAGAACTTTCCTGAAGCATATCAGTCTGATCCTGACTTCACAGTACAGTCCAGCCCCGAAATACCAGGCAATCCCTCTCTGAACGAGAGAAACAGCAAAACCCCAGACGTACGTTTCGGCCTATTGTGGGCCTCGTCAGTGAGGTGCAGCCATATCCCTCTAGGCACACTGAGCAACGGGTCCACGTCTGGATTCCCGCATCACACTTAGGGAGACTTCCCAAAATGTCATAATTTGCATAAATAAAAAGAGAGAAGCGCTCAACCTGGGAATGAACAATAGCATAATAGCTTGCTCTATGGCTAGTTACCACCCAAGAAGCAGCCTCTTTTTGCTCAACATGTGCCTTTCACAGAGAAGAACTTTCCTGAAGCATATCAGTCTGATCCTGACTTCACAGTACAGTCCAGCCCCGAAATACCAGGCAATCCCTCTCTGAACGAGAGAAACAGCAAAACCCCAGACGTACGTTTCGGCCTATTGTGGGCCTCGTCAGTGAGGTGCAGCCAGATCCCTCTAGGCACACTGAGCAACGGGTCCACGTCTGGATTCCCGCATCACACTTAGGGAGACTTCCCAAAATGTCATAATTTGCATAAATAAAAAGAGAGAAGCGCTCAACCTGGGAATGAACAATAGCATAATAGCTTGCTCTATGGCTAGTTACCACCCAAGAAGCGGCCTCTTTTTGCTCAACATGTGCCTTTCACAGAGAAGAACTTTCCTGAAGCATATCAGTCTGATCCTGACTTCACAGTACAGTCCAGCCCCGAAATACCAGGCAATCCCTCTCTGAACGAGAGAAACAGCAAAACCCCAGACGTACGTTTCGGCCTATTGTGGGCCTCGTCAGTGAGGTGCAGCCATATCCCTCTAGGCACACTGAGCAACGGGTCCACGTCTGGATTCCCGCATCACACTTAGGGAGACTTCCCAAAATGTCATAATTTGCATAAATAAAAAGAGAGAAGCGCTCAACCTGGGAATGAACAATAGCATAATAGCTTGCTCTATGGCTAGTTACCACCCAAGAAGCAGCCTCTTTTTGCTCAACATGTGCCTTTCACAGAGAAGAACTTTCCTGAAGCATATCAGTCTGATCCTGACTTCACAGTACAGTCCAGCCCCGAAATAACAGGCAATCCCTTTCTGAACGAGAGAAACAGCAAAACCCCAGACGTACGCTTCGGCCTATTGTGGGCCTCGTCAGTGAGGTGCAGCCATATCCCTCTAGGCACACTGAGCAACGGGTCCACGTCTGGATTCCCGCATCACACTTAGGAAGACTTCCCAAAATGTCATAATTTGCATAAATAAAAAGAGAGAAGCGCTCAACCTGGGAATGAACAATAGCATAATAGCTTGCTCTATGGCTAGTTACCACCCAAGAAGCAGCCTCTTTTTGCTCAACATGTGCCTTTCACAGAGAAGAACTTTCCTGAAGCATATCAGTCTGATCCTGACTTCACAGTACAGTCCAGCCCCGAAATACCAGGCAATCCCTCTCTGAACGAGAGAAACAGCAAAACCCCAGTTTCGGCCTATTGTACGTTTCGGCCTATTGTGGGCCTCGTCAGTGAGGTGCAGCCATATCCCTCTAGGCACACTGAGCAACAGGTCCACGTCTGGATTCCCGCATCACACTTAGGGAGACTTCCCAAAATGTCATAATAGGCCGAAACGTACGTCTGGGGTTTTGCTGTTTTTCTCGTTCAGAGAAGGATTGCCTGGTATTTCGGGGCTGGACTGTACTGTGAAGTCAGGATCAGACTGATATGCTTCAGGAAAGTTCTTCTCTGTGAAAGGCACATGTTGAGCAAAAAGAGGCTGCTTCTTGGGTGGTAACTAGCCATAGAACAAGCTATTATGCTATTGTTCGTTTCCAGGTTGAGCGCTTCTCTCTTTTTATTTATGCAAATTATGACATTTTGGGAAGTCTCCCTAAGTGTGATGCAGGAATCCAGACGTGGACCCGTTGTTCAGTGTGCCTAGAGGGATATGGCTGCACCTCACTGACGAGGCCCACAATAGGCCGAAACGTACGTCTGGGGTTTTGCTGTTTCTCTCGTTCAGAGAAGGATTGCCTGGTATTTCGGGGCTGGACTGTACTGTGAAGTCAGGATCAGACTGATATGCTTCAGGAAAGTTTTTCTCTGTGAAAGGCACATGTTGAGCAAAAAGAGGCTGCTTCTTGGGTGGTAACTAGCCATAGAACAAGCTATTATGCTATTGTTCGTTTCCAGGTTGAGCGCTTCTCTCTTTTTATTTATGCAAATTATGACATTTTGGGAAGTCTCCCTAAGTGTGATGCGGGAATCCAGACGTGGACCCGTTGCTCAGTGTGCCTAGAGGGATATAGCTGCACCTCACTGACGAGGCCCACAATAGGCCGAAACGTACGTCTGGGGTTTTGCTGTTTCTCTCGTTCAGAGAAGGATTGCCTGGTATTTCTCCAACATAGGTGTGTCCGGTCCACGGCGTCATCCTTACTTGTGGGATATTCTCTTCCCCAACAGGAAATGGCAAAGAGCCCAGCAAAGCTGGTCACATGATCCCTCCTAGGCTCCGCCTACCCCAGTCATTCTCTTTGCCGTTGTACAGGCAACATCTCCACGGAGATGGCTTAGAGTTTTTTAGTGTTTAACTGTAGTTTTTATTATTCAATCAAGAGTTTGTTATTTTAAAATAGTGCTGGTATGTACTATTTACTCTGAAACAGAAAAGAGATGAAGATTTCTGTTTGTAAGAGGAAAATGATTTTAGCAACCGTTACTAAAATCGATGGCTGTTCCACACAGGACTGTTGAGAGGAATTAACTTCAGTTGGGGGAACAGTGAGCAGACTTTTGCTGCTTGAGGTATGACACATTCTAACAAGACGATGTAATGCTGGAAGCTGTCATTTTCCCTATGGGATCCGGTAAGCCATTTTTATTACAGACAGTAAATAAGGGCTTCACAAGGGCTTTTTAAGACTGTAGACATTTTCTGGGCTAAATCGATTTATATATAAACATATTTTATACTCCATAGCCTTGAGGAATTATTTTAATCTTGGGAATTTTGTAAAATAACCGGCAGGCACTGTATTGGACACCTTATTCTCTAGGGGCTTTCCCTAATCATAGGCAGAGTCTCATTTTCGCGCCTGTATTGCGCACTTGTTTTTGAGAAGCATGACATGCAGATGCATGTGTGAGGAGCTCTGTTACATAGAAAAGACTTTCTGAAGGCGTCATTTGGTATCGTATTCCCCTTTGGGCTTGGTTGGGTCTCAGCAAAGCAGATACCAGGGACTGTAAAGGGGTTAAATATAAAAACGGCTCCGGTTCCGTTATTTTAAGGGTTAAAGCTTCCAAATTTGGTGTGCAATACTTTTAAGGCTTTAAGACACTGTGGTGAAATTTTGGTGAATTTTGAACAATTCCTTCATACTTTTTCGCAATTGCAGTAATAAAGTGTGTTCAGTTTAAAATTTAAAGTGACAGTAACGGTTTTATTTTAAAACGTTTTTTTGTACTTTGTTATCAAGTTTATGCCTGTTTAACATGTCTGAACTGCCAGATAGACTGTGTTCTGAATGTGGGGAAGCCAAGGTTCCTTCTCATTTAAATAGATGTGATTTATGTGACACAAAATTTAGAGAAAATGATGCCCAAGATGATTCCTCAAGTGAGGGGAGTAAGCATGGTACTGCATCATCCCCTCCTTCGTCTACACCAGTCTTGCCCACACAGGAGGCCCCTAGTACATCTAGCGCGCCAATACTCCTTACTATGCAACAATTAACGGCTGTAATGGATAATTCTATCAAAAACATTTTAGCCAAAATGCCCACTTATCAGCGAAAGCGCGACTGCTCTGTTTTAGAAAATACTGAAGAGCATGAGGACGCTGATGATATTGTTTCTGAAGGGCCCCTACACCAGTCTGAGGGGGCCAGGGAGGTTTTGTCTGAGGGAGAAATTTCAGATTCAGGGAAAATTTCTCAACAAGCTGAACCTGATGTGATTACATTTAAATTTAAGTTGGAGCATCTCCGCGCTCTGCTTAAGGAGGTGTTATCCACTCTGGATGATTGTGAGAATTTGGTCATCCCAGAGAAACTATGTAAAATGGACAAGTTCCTAGAGGTCCCGGGGCCCCCCGAAGCTTTTCCTATACCCAAGCGGGTGGCGGACATTGTAAATAAAGAATGGGAAAGGCCCGGTATACCTTTCGTCCCTCCCCCCATATTTAAGAAATTGTTTCCTATGGTCGACCCCAGAAAGGACTTATGGCAGACAGTCCCCAAGGTCGAGGGGGCGGTTTCTACTCTAAACAAACGCACCACTATACCCATAGAAGATAGTTGTGCTTTCAAAGATCCTATGGATAAAAAATTAGAAGGTTTGCTTAAAAAGATGTTTGTTCAGCAAGGTTACCTTCTACAACCAATTTCATGCATTGTCCCTGTCACTACAGCCGCGTGTTTCTGGTTCGATGAGCTAGAAAAGGCGATCACTAGTAATTCTCCTTCTTATGAGGAGATTATGGACAGAATCCGTGCTCTCAAATTGGCTAATTCTTTCACCCTAGACGCCACTTTGCAATTGGCTAGGTTAGCGGCGAAAAATTCTGGGTTTGCTATTGTGGCGCGCAGAGCGCTTTGGTTGAAATCTTGGTCAGCGGATGCGTCTTCCAAGAACAAATTGCTTAACATTCCTTTCAAGGGGAAAACGCTGTTTGGCCCTGACTTGAAAGAGATTATCTCTGATATCACTGGGGGCAAGGGCCACGCCCTTCCTCAGGATAGGTCTTTCAAGGCCAAAAATAAACCTAATTTTCGTCCCTTTCGTAGAAACGGACCAGCCCCAAGTGCTACGTCCTCTAAGCAAGAGGGTAATACTTCTCAAGCCAAGCCAGCCTGGAGACCAATGCAAGGCTGGAACAAGGGAAAGCAGGCCAAGAAACCTGCCACTGCTACCAAGACAGCATGAGATGTTGGCCCCCGATCCGGGACCGGATCTGGTGGGGGGCAGACTCTCTCTCTTCGCTCAGGCTTGGGCAAGAGATGTTCTGGATCCTTGGGCGCTAGAAATAGTCTCCCAAGGTTATCTTCTGGAATTCAAGGGGCTTCCCCCAAGGGGGAGGTTCCACAGGTCTCAATTGTCTTCAGACCACATAAAAAAACAGGCATTCTTACATTGTGTAGAAGACCTGTTAAAAATGGGAGTGATTCATCCTGTTCCATTAGGAGAACAAGGGATGGGGTTCTACTCCAATCTGTTCGTAGTTCCCAAAAAAGAGGGAACGTTCAGACCAATCTTAGATCTCAAGATCCTAAACAAGTTTCTCAAGGTTCCATCGTTCAAAATGGAAACCATTCGAACAATTCTTCCTTCCATCCAGGAAGGTCAATTCATGACCACGGTGGATTTAAAGGATGCGTATCTACATATTCCTATCCACAAGGAACATCATCGGTTCCTAAGGTTCGCATTCCTGGACAAGCATTACCAGTTCGTGGCACTTCCGTTCGGATTAGCCACTGCTCCAAGGATTTTCACAAAGGTACTAGGGTCCCTTCTAGCGGTGCTAAGACCAAGGGGCATTGCAGTAGTACCTTACTTGGACGACATTCTGATTCAAGCGTCGTCCCTTCCTCTAGCAAAGGCTCACACGGACATTGTCCTGGCCTTTCTCAGATCTCACGGATGGAAAGTGAACGTAGAAAAGAGTTCTCTATCTCCGTCAACGAGGGTTCCCTTCTTGGGAACAATAATAGACTCCTTAGAAATGAGGATTTTTCTGACAGAGGCCAGAAAAACAAAACTTCTAAACTCTTGTCAAATACTTCATTCCGTTCCTCTTCCTTCCATAGCGCAGTGCATGGAAGTAATAGGTTTGATGGTAGCGGCAATGGACATAGTTCCTTTTGCGCGCATTCATCTAAGACCATTACAACTGTGCATGCTCAGTCAGTGGAATGGGGATTATACAGACTTGTCTCCGACGATACAAGTAAATCAGAGGACCAGAGATTCACTCCGTTGGTGGCTGTCCCTGGACAACCTGTCACAGGGGATGAGCTTCCGCAGACCAGAGTGGGTCATTGTCACGACCGACGCCAGTCTGATGGGCTGGGGCGCGGTCTGGGGACCCCTGAAAGCTCAGGGTCTTTGGTCTCGGGAAGAATCTCTTCTACCGATAAATATTCTGGAACTGAGAGCGATACTCAATGCTCTCAAGGCTTGGCCTCAGCTAGCAAAGGCCAAGTTCATACGGTTTCAATCAGACAACATGACGACTGTTGCGTACATCAACCATCAGGGGGGAACAAGGAGTTCCCTGGCGATGGAAGAAGTGACCAAAATCATTCAATGGGCGGAGACTCACTCCTGCCACTTGTCTGCAATCCACATCCCAGGAGTGGAAAATTGGGAAGCGGATTTTCTGAGTCGTCAGACATTACATCCGGGGGAGTGGGAACTCCATCCGGAAATCTTTGCCCAAATTACTCAACTGTGGGGCATTCCAGACATGGATCTGATGGCCTCTCGTCAGAACTTCAAGGTTCCTTGCTACGGGTCCAGATCCAGGGATCCCAAGGCGACTCTAGTAGATGCACTAGTAGCACCTTGGACCTTCAAACTAGCTTATGTATTCCCGCCGTTTCCTCTCATCCCCAGGCTGGTAGCCAGGATCAATCAGGAGAGGGCATCGGTGATCTTGATAGCTCCTGCGTGGCCACGCAGGACTTGGTATGCAGACCTGGTGAATATGTCATCGGCTCCACCATGGAAGCTACCTTTGAGACGAGACCTTCTTGTTCAGGGTCCGTTCGAACATCCGAATCTGGTCTCACTCCAACTGACTGCTTGGAGATTGAACGCTTGATCTTATCAAAGCGAGGGTTCTCAGATTCTGTTATTGATACTCTTGTTCAGGCCAGAAAGCCTGTAACTAGAAAAATTTACCACAAAATATGGAAAAAATATATCTGTTGGTGTGAATCTAAAGGATTCCCTTGGGACAAGGTAAAAATTCCTAAGATTCTATCCTTTCTTCAAGAAGGATTGGAGAAAGGATTATCTGCAAGTTCCTTGAAGGGACAGATTTCTGCCTTGTCTGTGTTACTTCACAAAAAGCTGGCAGCTGTTCCAGATGTTCAAGCCTTTGTTCAGGCTCTGGTTA
This sequence comes from Bombina bombina, assembly GCF_027579735.1. Classification (NCBI taxonomy): domain Eukaryota; kingdom Metazoa; phylum Chordata; class Amphibia; order Anura; family Bombinatoridae; genus Bombina; species Bombina bombina. The sequence continues at coordinate 135,575,653 of NC_069499.1, read as the reverse complement.
GAATCAAGCCTGTTTACAAACCTTTGACTCCTCCTTGGAGTCTCAATTTAGTTCTTTCAGTTCTTCAGGGGGTTCCGTTTGAACCCTTACATTCCGTTGATATTAAGTTATTATCTTGGAAAGTTTTGTTTTTGGTTGCAATTTCTTCTGCTAGAAGAGTTTCAGAATTATCTGCTCTGCAGTGTTCTCCTCCTTATCTGGTGTTCCATGCAGATAAGGTGGTTTTACGTACTAAACCTGGTTTTCTTCCGAAAGTTGTTTCTAACAAAAACATTAACCAGGAGATAGTCGTGCCTTCTTTGTGTCCGAATCCAGTTTCAAAGAAGGAACGTTTGTTGCACAATTTGGATGTTGTTCGCGCTCTAAAATTCTATTTAGATGCTACAAAGGATTTTAGACAAACATCTTCCTTGTTTGTTGTTTATTCTGGTAAAAGGAGAGGTCAAAAAGCAACTTCTACCTCTCTCTCTTTTTGGATTAAAAGCATCATCAGATTGGCTTATGAGACTGCCGGACGGCAGCCTCCTGAAAGAATCACAGCTCATTCCACTAGGGCTGTGGCTTCCACATGGGCCTTCAAGAATGAGGCTTCTGTTGATCAGATATGTAAGGCAGCGACTTGGTCTTCACTGCACACTTTTACCAAATTTTACAAGTTTGATACTTTTGCTTCTTCTGAGGCTATTTTTGGGAGAAAGGTTTTGCAAGCCGTGGTGCCTTCCATTTAGGTGACCTGATTTGCTCCCTCCCTTCATCCGTGTCCTAAAGCTTTGGTATTGGTTCCCACAAGTAAGGATGACGCCGTGGACCGGACACACCTATGTTGGAGAAAACAGAATTTATGTTTACCTGATAAATTACTTTCTCCAACGGTGTGTCCGGTCCACGGCCCGCCCTGGTTTTTTAATCAGGTCTGATAATTTATTTTCTTTAACTACAGTCACCACGGTATCATATGGTTTCTCCTATGCAAATATTCCTCCTTTACGTCGGTCGAATGACTGGGGTAGGCGGAGCCTAGGAGGGATCATGTGACCAGCTTTGCTGGGCTCTTTGCCATTTCCTGTTGGGGAAGAGAATATCCCACAAGTAAGGATGACGCCGTGGACCGGACACACCGTTGGAGAAAGTAATTTATCAGGTAAACATAAATTCTGTTTTCGGGGCTGGACTGTACTGTGAAGTCAGGATCAGACTGATATGCTTCAGGAAAGTTTTTCTCTGTGAAAGGCACATGTTGAGCAAAAAGAGGCTGCTTCTTGGGTGGTAACTAGCCATAGAACAAGCTATTATGCTATTGTTCGTTTCCAGGTTGAGCGCTTCTCTCTTTTTATTTATGCAAATTATGACATTTTGGGAAGTCTCCCTAAGTGTGATGCGGGAATCCAGACGTGGACCCGTTGCTCAGTGTGCCTAGAGGGATATGGCTGCACCTCACTGACGAGGCCCACAATAGGCCGAAACGTACGTCTGGGGTTTTGCTGTTTCTCTCGTTCAGAGAAGGATTGCCTGGTATTTCGGGGCTGGACTGTACTGTGAAATCAGGATCAGACTGATATGCTTCAGGAAAGTTTTTCTCTGTGAAAGGCACATGTTGAGCAAAAAGAGGCTGCTTCTTGGGTGGTAACTAGCCATAGAACAAGCTATTATGCTATTGTTCGTTTCCAGGTTGAGCGCTTCTCTCTTTTTATTTATGCAAATTATGACATTTTGGGAAGTCTCCCTAAGTGTGATGCGGGAATCCAGACGTGGACCCGTTGCTCAGTGTGCCTAGAGGGATATGGCTGCACCTCACTGACGAGGCCCACAATAGGCCGAAACGTACGTCTGGGGTTTTACTGTTTCTCTCGTTCAGAGAAGGATTGCCTGGTATTTCGGGGCTGGACTGTACTGTGAAGTCAGGATCAGACTGATATGCTTCAGGAAAGTTTTTCTCTGTGAAAGGCACATGTTGAGCAAAAAGAGGCTGCTTCTTGGGTGGTAACTAGCCATAGAACAAGCTATTATGCTATTGTTCGTTTCCAGGTTGAGCGCTTCTCTCTTTTTATTTATGCAAATTATGACATTTTGGGAAGTCTCCCTAAGTGTGATGCGGGAATCCAGACGTGGACCCGTTGCTCAGTGTGCCTAGAGGGATATGGCTGCACCTCACTGACGAGGCCCACAATAGGCCGAAACGTACGTCTGGGGTTTTGCTGTTTCTCTCGTTCAGAGAAGGATTGCCTGGTATTTCGGGGCTGGACTGTACTGTGAAGTCAGGATCAGACTGATATGCTTCAGGAAAGTTTTTCTCTGTGAAAGGCACATGTTGAGCAAAAGAGGCTGCTTTTTGGGTGGTAACTAGCCATAGAACAAGCTATTATGCTATTGTTCGTTTCCAGGTTGAGCGCTTCTCTCTTTTTATTTATGCAAATTATGACATTTTGGGAAGTCTCCCTAAGTGTGATGCGGGAATCCAGACGTGGACCCGTTGCTCAGTGTGCCTAGAGGGATATGGCTGCACCTCACTGACGAGGCCCACAATAGGCCGAAACGTACGTCTGGGGTTTTGCTGTTTCTCTCGTTCAGAGAAGGATTGCCTGGTATTTCGGGGCTGGACTGTACTGTGAAGTCAGGATCAGACTGATATGCTTCAGGAAAGTTTTTCTCTGTGATAGGCACATGTTGAGCAAAAAGAGGCTGCTTCTTGGGTGGTAACTAGCCATAGAACAAGCTATTATGCTATTGTTCGTTTCCAGGTTGAGCGCTTCTCTCTTTTTATTTATGCAAATTATGACATTTTGGGAAGTCTCCCTAAGTGTGATGCGGGAATCCAGACGTGGACCCGTTGCTCAGTGTGCCTAGAGGGATATGGCTGCACCTCACTGACGAGGCCCACAATAGGCCGAAACGTACGTCTGGGGTTTTGCTGTTTCTCTCGTTCAGAGAAGGATTGCCTGGTATTTCGGGGCTGGACTGTACTGTGAAGTCAGGATCAGACTGATATGCTTCAGGAAAGTTTTTCTCTGTGAAAGGCACATGTTGAGCAAAAAGAGGCTGCTTCTTGGGTGGTAACTAGCCATAGAACAAGCTATTATGCTATTGTTCGTTTCCAGGTTGAGCGCTTCTCTCTTTTTATTTATGCAAATTATGACATTTTGGGAAGTCTCCCTAAGTGTGATGTGGGAATCCAGACGTGGACCCGTTGCTCAGTGTGCCTAGAGGGATATGGCTGCACCTCACTGACGAGGCCCACAATAGGCCGAAACGTACGTCTGGGGTTTTGCTGTTTCTCTCGTTCAGAGAAGGATTGCCTGGTATTTCGGGGCTGGACTGTACTGTGAAGTCAGGATCAGACTGATATGCTTCAGGAAAGTTTTTCTCTGTGAAAGGCACATGTTGAGCAAAAAGAGGCTGCTTCTTGGGTGGTAACTAGCCATAGAACAAGCTATTATGCTATTGTTCGTTTCCAGGTTGAGCGCTTCTCTCTTTTTATTTATTGAATCTCATTCTGTAGCCTTGGGATACTATGTCCACTACCCAAGGATCTTGGACATTGCATATCCAGGTTTCACGAAAAAGAGAAAGCCTGCCCCCCACCTGATCCACAATGGAATCGGGAGAAGAACTTATTCTGTTTTCAATTGTTCCAGGGCTGGTTGGACTTTTAAGTAGATCTGGATTGGTCAGGTTTGGAAGAGGAGGATGAAGACTTTTGTCTTTTTTTCCTAAAATCTACAAAAGGAACAAAAATTAGAAGTCTGGCGACCTCTAAATCTATTCTTCTTCTCCTGAGGTAGGAAATATACTTTTACACCCGTAATCTCTGAAATTATCTCTGCCACACCAGGTCCGAACAAAGTCTTTCCCGTATAAGGTAAAGCGAAAAGCTTGGCCTTAGAAGAGACGTCGGCTGACCAGGATTTTAACCACAGAGCTCTGCGTGTTAGCACAGTGAAGCTAGACATCTTAGCTCCCAGTCGAATTATTTGCATGATGGCATCGCGGATAAAGGTATTGGCCAATTTGAGAGCCTTGATCCTACCTTGGATCTCCTCTATCATAGTTTTCTCAGTAATAAGATCCAACAAGGCATCACACCAATAGGTTGCCACTGTAATCCTTGATGGATGTACATCTTTTTTTAGTAAGCTTCTTGCTTCTTATCCAATGGATCCTTAAAAGAGCAACTATCCTCTATAGGAATAGTTGTTCTCTTGGCAAGAGTAGAAATAGCTCCTTCAACTTTAGGAACCGTGCACCATGAGTCGTGAATAGAGTCAACAACAGGAAACATCTTCTTAAAAATAGGGGAAGGGGAAAAGGGAACCCCTGGTTTATCCTATTCCTGAGCAATACTTTCAGACATCTTCCTTGGGACAGGAAAAACCTCCTCAGAAGATGGAGAATCATAAACTCTATCCAATTTAGAAGACTTTGTGGGGTTGACAGCAACCGAAGGCTCAGAGTCATTTAAAGTAGCTAGAACCTCCTTGAGTAATAACCAGAGATTTTCAAGCTTAAATCTAAAATAAACCTCTTCAGATTCTGAAGATTTATCTGCTAGAATGTCAGAGTCTGAGATCTCGCCTTTAGAGGTTACTGAAGTAGTCTCCTCGTCAGACAACTGAGAAATATTGGCTAATGCAGACCTAGAGTCAGAAGCCTTAGTATCAGGCACGTTTAAATTTTCTCTTTCATTTACCCGATGAAGGGAAAGCTGACAAAGCCGCAGTTACTGCAGAAGAAATTTGCGTGGCAAAATTCCCAGGTAAATAAACACCCCCAGGTGGATGAGAGGATACAGAAGGCACAGTATGAGAAATCATTAAAGCTTGGGACGTTTGAGGAGAAAGCTGAGGCATATCACACACAGCATTATCCTGAGAGACATTAGGCATTAGTCAGAAGGGAGTAATTTGTCTTTAAATGTTAAAGTCTTTGCTAAGCAGGAGGAATACAACTGCATTGGTAAGACAATCTGAGCCTCTAAACATAGTAGGCATTTATCCACAGACATATGCCTAGATTTAGAGTTCTGCGTTAGCCGTCAAAACCAGCGTTAGGGGGTCCTAACGCTGGTTTTGGCCGGCCGCTGGTATTTAGAGTCTTGTAGGTAAGGGTCTAACGCTCACTTTCCAGCCACGACTTTTCCATACCGCAGATCCCCTTACGTCAATTGTGTATCCTATCTTTTCAATGGGATCTTTCTAACGCTGGTATTTAGAGTCTTGGCTGAAGTGAGCGTTAGAACTCTAACGACAAGACTCCAGCCGCAGAAAAAAGTCAGGAGTTAAGAGCTTTATGGGCTAACGCCGGTTCATAAAGCTCCTAACTACTGTGCTCTAAAGTACACTAACACCCATAAACTACCTATGCACCCCTAAACCGAGGCCCCCCCCCACATCACCGCCACTCTATTAAAAAATTTTAACCCCTAATCTGCCGACCGCACACCACCGCCACCTAAATTATCCCTATGAACCACTAATCTGCTGCCCCTAACATCGCCGACCCCTATATTTATTAACCCTTAATCTGCCCCCCCCAACGTTGCCGCTACCTACCTACACTTATTAACCCCTAATCTGCCGACCAGACCTCTCCGCTACTATAATAAATGTATTAACCCCTAAACCGCCTCACTCCCGCCTCAAAAACCCAATAATAAATAGTATTAACCCCTAATCTGCCCTCCCTAACATCGCTGACACCTAACTTCAAGTATTAACCCCTAATCTGCCGACCGGACCTCGCCGCTACTATAATAAATGTATTAACCCCTAAAGCTAAGTCTAACCCTAACCCTAACCCTAACACCCCCCTAAGTTAAATATAATTTAAATCTAACGAAATAAAATAAATCTTATTAAATAAATAAATCCTATTTAAAGCTAAATACTTACCTGTAAAATAAACCCTAATATAGCTACAATATAACGAATAATTATATTGTAGCTATTTTAGGATTTATATTTATTTTACAGGCAACTTTGTATTCATTTTAACAAGGTACAATAGCTATTAAATAGTTAATAACTATTTAATAGCTACCTAGTTAAAATAATTACAAAATTACCTGTAAAATAAATCCTAACCTAAGTTACAATTAAACCTAACACTACACTATCAATAAATTAATTAAACTACCAGCAAATATCTACAATTAAATCAACTAAACTAAATTACAAAAAAAAAAAAAACACTAAATTATAAAAAAAAAACCACTAAATTACAAAAAATAAAAAAGATTACAAGAATTTTAAACTAATTACACCTACTCTAAGCCCCCTAAAAAAATAACAAAGCCCCCCAACAAAAAAAATGCCCTACCCTAATCTTAAATAAAAAGTTTACAGCTCTTTTACCTTACCAGCCCTTAAAAGGGCCTTTTGCGGGGCATGCCCCAAAGAAAACAGCTCTTTTGCCTGTAAAAAAACACAATACCCACCCCAACATTACAACCCACCACCCACATACCCCTAATCTAACCCAACCCCCCCTTAAAAAACCTAACACTAAGCCCCTGAAGATATTCCTACCTTGTCTTCACCACGCCGGGTATCAACGATCCGTCCAGAAGAGGCTCCGAAGTCTTCATCCTATCCGGCAAGAAGAGGTCCAGAAGAGGCTCCGAAGTCTTCATCCTATCCGGCAAGAAGAGGAGATCCGGACCGGCAAACATCTTCATCCAAGCGGCATCTTCTATCTTCATCCATCTGACGAGGAGCGGCTCCATCTTCAAGACCTCCGGCACGGAACATCCTCTTCTCCCGACGACTAGACGAATGAAGGTTCCTTTAAGGGACGTCATCCAAGATGGCGTCCCTCGAATTCCGATTGGCTGATAGGATTCTATTGGATGATAGGATTCTTTCAGTCAATCGGAATTAAGGTAGGAATAATCTGATTGGCTGATTGAATCAGCCAATCAGATTCAAGTTCAATCCGATTGGCTGATCCAATCAGCCAATCAGATTGAGCTCGCATTCTATTGGCTGTTCCAATAGGAATTCGAGGGACGCCATCTTGGATGACGTCCCTTAAAGGAACCTTCATTCGTCGTCTAGTCGTCGGGAGAAGAGGATGTTCCGCGCCGGAGGTCTTGAAGATGGAGCCACTCCTCGTCGGATGGATGAAGATAGAAATGCCGCTTGGATGAAGATGTTTGCCGGTCTGGATCTCCTCTTCTTGCCGGATAGGATGAAGACTTCGGAGTCTCTTCTGGACCTCTTCTTGCCGGATAGGATCAAGACTTCGGAGCCTCTTCTGGACGGATCGGTGATACCCGGCGTTGTAAAGACAAGGTAGGAAGATCTTCAGGGGCTTAGTGCTAGGTTTTTTAAGGGGGGTTTGGGTTAGAGTAGGGGTATGTGGGTGGTGGGTTGTAATGTTTGGGTAGGGTATTGTATGTTTTTTTTACAGGTAAAAGAGCTGTTTTCTTTGGGGCATGCCCCGCAAAAGGCCCTTTTAAGGGCTGGTAAGGTAAAAGAGCTGTAAACTTTTTATTTTAGATTCGGGTAGGGCATTTTTTTATTTTGGGGGGCTTTGTTATTTTTTTAGGGGGCTTAGAGTAGTTGTAATTAGTTTAAAATTCTTGTAATCTTTTTTAATTTTTTTTAATTTAGTGTTTGTTTGTTTTTGTAATTTAGTGGGGGTTTTTTTGTAATTTAGTTTAGTTGATTTATTTGTAGATAATTGTAGGTAATTGTAGGGAGTTTATTTAATTAATTTATTGATAGTGTAGTGTTACGTTTAATTGTAACTTAGGTTAGGATTTATTTTACAGGTAATTTGGTAAGTATTTTAACTAGGTAGCTATTAAATAGTTATTAACTATTTAATAGCTATTGTACCTGGTTAAAATAAATACAAAGTTGCCTGTAAAATAAATATAAATCCTAAAATAGCTACAATATAATTATTAGTTATATTGTAGCTATATTAGGGATTATTTTACAGGTAAGTATTTAGCTTTAAAAAGGAATAATTTATTTAATAAGATTTATTTTATTTCGTTAGATTTAAATTATATTTAACTTGGGGGGGGGGTGTTAGGGTTAGGGTTAGACTTAGCTTTAGGGGTTAATACATTTATTAGAGTAGCGGCGAGGTCCGGTCGGCAGATTAGGGGTTAATATTTGAAGTTAGGTGTCGACGATGTTAGGGAGGGCAGATTAGGGGTTAATACTATTTATTATAGGGGTTTTGAGGCGGGAGTGAGGCGATTTAGGGGTTAATAAATTTATTATAGTAGCGGTGAGGTCCGGTCAGCAGATTAGGGGTTAATAAGTGTAGGTAGGTAGCGGCGACATTGGGGGGCAGATTAGGGGTTAATAAATATATATAGGGGTCGGCGGTGTTAGGGGCAGCAGATTAGGGGTACATAGGTATAATGTAGGTTGTGGCGGTGTACAGAGCGGCAGATTAGGGGTTAATAATAAAATGCAGGGGTCAGCGATAGCGGGGTCGGCAGATTAGAGGTTAATAAGTGTAAGGTTAGGGGTGTTTAGACTCGGTTACATGTTAGGGTGTTAGGTGCAGACTTAGGAAGTGTTTCCCCATAGGAAACAATGGGGCTGCGTTAGGAGCTGAACGCTGCTTTTTTGCAGGTGTTAGGTTTTTTTTCAGCTCAAACTGCCCCATTGTTTCCTATGGGGAAATCGTGCACGAGCACGTTTTTTAAGCTGGCAGCGTCCGTAAGCAACGCTGGTATTGAGAGTTGAAGTGGCGGTAAATGTGCCTCTACGCTCCCTTTTTGGAGCCTAATGCAGCCCTTCAGAGAACTCTAAATACCAGCGTTGTTTAAAAGGTGCGGGGGAAAAAACATGCGTAGCTAACGCGCCTTCTAACGCAAAACTCTAAATCTAGGCGATAGACTGGTCTAATTCTGTGTCCATGATAACAGAATAAACTCCAGAGCAATCAGAAAAAAAAACGAAGTTATCAAAAGTAAAAACTGTTTATACTTCGTGCTGTAATTACTGAGTCAAAAATAAAATAAAGTTAGAAACACTTTCTAGTAGTTTTGTTAGTAATATAGCCTGACCTCCTACTGGACAGATTGAATCCCCACTAGTAGTTGGGAGCGTCCAGAAGCAGAAGAATCAAAGCTGACACAGACCCACTACACAGATTGTTTAAAAGCTTTGTTCCGATAAACCGGAAGTACGAAGCGTCACATGAGCGGGTCTGAAGTAACTGCGCCACCAACAAAGTGCGTGAACAGTCTCCTGTTCCATATGAATGGCTGAAGAAAGACAATATTTTAAAAGTCCTCAACTCCTCGGTTATACTGTAAACCGTTAGGAGATGGCTACCTCATCCTCAACTGCTGTCTTTATAAAAACTGCAGACAAATGTTGATAGCCTGCATTAAATTAAGGAAATCCCGGTCCTCTGAACCCCTAGCCCAGTCTCTCTTCTCATACTGTGTCCATATAAACACTGCTGTAGCCTTCAATATTTAGGAACACATAAAATGTGCAAAAACACATGTCCCCAATATGAATCCTTAAGTTGAAAAGATTACTATGTCCTCAAAGAATCCACTTGAGGATTAACCTCTTAAGTGCGCTGTCCTCCAGTACCTAGAAGGCAAAGGCACTTACCTTAGATCCCGCAGGACAGATGTTGCTCCTTAGGTGTGGCAGGTACTTTACTCCCTGTCATGGACCTGTAGGAAAATAAAGAACAGAGTAACTAACTCTTATTTCAAAGAGCAAAGTGTTAAATTAAAAGCAAGGACTACCTTGCTGCCTTTTAACCGCTTAAAAGCCAGCACTACTCTTACTGAAGAGATTGACATGGACACAGCTAAAACCCCAATCCTTGCTTGCAGGGAAAAGTACCCATAAAAGGATTCAAATCTTCAGACACCAACTTTGCACAACCTCCATTGACAGACGCAAAGAGAATGACTGGGGATTATGGGTAAGGGAAGTTACACTTAACAGCTTTCCTGGGGTGCTCTTTGCCTCCTCCTGCTGGCCAGGAGTTGAATGTCCCAATAGTAATTGGAATGACGTTGTGGACTCTCCATGTCTTAGGAAAGAAAACTACTTTTAGGTTACATGTATAAACTGTATTATGATGTAAATTTTGCCGAAATGACATAAGATATTGTTGTTTACACTTGGGTCCATCCCCTCTCCAAACTGTCCCATTTTACAGATGCAAATATTCCAAACTATTCCAAAATCTAAACCTTTTCTGGTCCCAAGCAGTTTGAATAAAGGGTTTTCTACCAGTAGTCCCATACAAGTAATAAATTGCATTGGGCAAGTTAGAAATTAAACTTTTCCTATCTTTACATTAATATTTAGTTGACTAGTATGTTTTTCCCTCTGGGGTAGTACATTTTAGCAATCCAATGTAGGAAGACAGCACACTAGGGGCGCGATCAAATATACGGCGCAGGTTTCGGCGAAAGCGTGGGAACCTGCGCCGTCCGTAATTTCACCTCGCACATCAGGGTATTACATAAACCCCGCCGGCAGTTCATAAAGTGCCGTAAGTCTGATAAACTAGCGATGTCCAGAAATGAGCGTAAAGACAAATTTCTGGAGTCACTTTAGAAACTGCCGGCGCCTAAGAAAAGTAAATAAAATAACAAATCTCCCGTAAAAGTCTAACACGCCTCATAAAAAATAAGCCTGACACGTAAAACCCCTATATCCGCAATCCCCCCTCTCATTACTAATATTAAATGTATTAACCCCTAGACCGACAACCCCCCACAACACAATATGCCTATTTAAACTATTAACCCCTACCCCTATATCCGCCATCAAACCCACACCGCAAGTAATAACTAAATTATTAACCCCTAAATCCGCCAACCCCAACATCGCAAACTACCTATTAAAAATATTAAACCCTAATCTGCCATTAACCCACAATGCAATAAACCTAAGCCCTAACCTAACCCCCCTAACCTAACCCCTCCTAACCTAACCCCCCTAAATAAACTAAAATTAGCTAATTTACAAAATACTAAAGTTACCATTAAATATAAATAAATGTACACTACTTCTAAAATACAAATAAACTAAGTTTAAATTAAAGGGGCAGTCTAATCAAAATTCAGGAATAGACTGTCCCTTTAAGCAAGAATTACAGAAAATAGCGGAGCGGTTCCATCTTGAAGACATCCGACGCGGAGCATCCTCTTCCATCCGAAGGCGACTGAAGAATGAAGGTTCCTTTAATCGGAATTGAAGGGACGCCATCTTGGATGACGTCATTTAAAGGAACCTTCATTCTTCAGTCGCCGTCAGATGTAAGAGGATGCTCCTCGTCGGATGTCTTCAAGATGGACCCGCTCCGCTCCGGATGGAAGAAGATAGAAGATGCCGCCTGGATGAAGACTTCTGCCCCTCTGGAGGTCCACGTGTGCCCGGGTGGGTGGAGACGGCTCAAGGTAGGGTGATCTTCAAGGGGGTAGTGTTAGGTTTTTTAAGGGGAGATTGGGTGGGTTTTAGAGTAGGGTTGGGTGTGTGGGTGGTGGGTTGTAATGTTGGAGGGGAGTATTGTACTTTTTTTTACAGGTAAAAGAGCTGATTATCTTGGGGCAATGCCCTGCAAAAAGACCTTTTAAGGGCTACTGGTAGTTGATTAGATTAGGGGTGTTTTTATTTTGGGGGGCTTTTTTATTTTCAGAGGGATTAGGTGTAATTTATTTAAAATTTTGTAATTTTATTTTTTATTTTCTGTAATCTTATTTTCTTCTGTTAAGTGTGATCAGTCCACGGGTCATCATTACTTCTGGGATATTACTCCTCCCCAACAGGAAGTGCAAGAGGATTCACCCAGCAGAGCTGCATATAGCTCCTCCCCTCTACGTCACTCCCAGTCATTCTCTTGCACCCAACGACTAGATAGGATGTGTGAGAGGACTATGATGATTATACTTAGTTTTATATCTTCAATCAAAAGTTTGTTATTTTAAAATAGCACCGGAGTGTGTTATTATCTCTCTGGCAGAGTTTGAAGAAGAATCTACCAGAGTTTTTGTTATGATTTTAGCCGGAGTAGTTAAGATCATATTGCTGTTTCTCGGCCATCTGAGGAGAGGTAAACTTCAGATCAGGGGACAGCGGGCAGATGAATCTGCATAGAGGTATGTAGCAGTTTTTATTTTCTGACAATGGAATTGATGAGAAAATCCTGCCATACCGATATAATGTCATGTATGTATACTTTACACTTCAGTATTCTGGGGAATGGTACTTCACTAGAATTACACTGTATGAAATACATAAAGCTGTTTAATAACTAGAGATTATGTTTAACGTTTTTGCTGGAATGTAAAATCGTTTTCATTTGCTGAGGTACTGAGTGAATAAATGTTTGGGCACTATTTTTCCACTTGGCAGTTGCTTAATCTGTTTTCTGACAGTTTCTGTTCTCCCTCACTGCTGTGTGTGAGGGGGAGGGGCCGTTTTTTGGCGCTTTTACTACGCATCAAATATTTCAGTCAGCAACTCATTATATTCCCTGCATGATCCGGTTCATCTCTACAGAGCTCAGGGGTCTTCAAAACTTATTTTGAGGGAGGTAATTTCTCTCAGCAGAGCTGTGAGAATTATAGTTTGACTGAGATAAAAAACGTTTATTCTGTAATTTGTTTCCTGCTTTCAGAATTTGTTATCTTTGCTAATGGGATTAAACCTTTGCTAAAGTTGTGTTGTTTACAAGGATTGAGGCTATAACTGTTTCAATTTATTAATTTTCAACTGTCATAAATCTTCTGTGCTTCTTAAAGGCACAGTACGTTTTAATATTATTCTAATTGAATTGTATTTCCAAGTTGCAAGTTTATTTGCTAGTGTGTTAAACATGTCTGATTCAGAGGATGATACCTGTGTCATTTGTTGCAATGCCAAAGTGGAGCCCAATAGAAATTTATGTACTAACTGTATTGATGCTACTTTAAATAAAAGTCAATCTGTACAAATTGAACAAATTTCACCAAACAACGACGGGAGAGTTATGCCGACTAACTCGCCTCACGTGTCAGTACCTACATCTCCCGCTCAGAGGGAGGTGCGTGATATTGTAACGCCGAGTACATCTGGGCGGCCATTACAAATCACATTACAGGATATGGCTACTGTTATGACTGAGGTTTTGGCTAAATTACCAGAACTAAGAGGTAAGCGTGATCACTCTGGGGTGAGAACAGAGTGCGCTGATAATATTAGGGCCATGTCAGACACTGCGTCACAGGTGGCAGAACATGAGGACGGAGAACTTCATTCTGTGGGTGACGGTTCTGATCCAAACAGACTGGATTCAGATATTTCAAATTTTAAATTTAAACTGGAAAACCTCCGTGTATTACTAGGGGAGGTGTTAGCGGCTCTGAATGATTGTAACACAGTTGCAATACCAGAGAAAATGTGTAGGTTGGATAAATATTTTGCTCTACCGACGAGTACTGAGGTTTTTCCTATACCTAAGAGACTTACTGAAATTGTTACTAAGGAGTGGGATAGACCCGGTGTGCCGTTCTCACCCCCTCCGATATTTAGAAAAATGTTTCCAATAGACGCCACCACAAGGGACTTATGGCAAACGGTCCCTAAGGTGGAGGGAGCAGTTTCTACCTTAGCTAAGCGTACCACTATCCCGGTGGAGGATAGCTGTGCTTTTTCAGATCCAATGGATAAAAAGTTAGAGGGTTACCTTAAGAAAATGTTTGTTCAACAAGGTTTTATATTGCAACCCCTTGCATGCATTGCGCCGATCACGGCTGCAGCGGCATTCTGGATTGAGTCTCTGGAAGAGAACATTGGTTCAGCTACTCTGGACGACATTACGGACAGGCTTAGAGTCCTTAAACTAGCTAATTCATTCATTTCGGAGGCCGTAGTACATCTTACTAAACTTACGGCGAAAAATTCAGGATTCGCCATTCAGGCACGCAGGGCGCTGTGGCTAAAATCCTGGTCAGCTGATGTTACTTCTAAGTCTAAATTGCTTAATATACCTTTCAAAGGGCAGACCTTATTCGGGCCCGGGTTGAAAGAGATTATCGCTGACATTACAGGAGGTAAAGGCCATGCCCTGCCTCAGGACAAAGCCAAAGCCAAGACTAGACAGTCTAATTTTCGTTCCTTTCGTAATTTCAAAGCAGGAGCAGCATCAACTTCCTCTGCACCAAAACAGGAAGGAGCTGTTGCTCGCTACAGACAAGGCTGGAAACCTAACCAGTCCTGGAACAAGGGCAAGCAGACTAGGAAACCTACTGCTGCCCCTAAAACAGCATGAATTGAGGGCCCCCGATCCGGGATCGGATCTAGTGGGGGGCAGACTTTCTCTCTTCGCCCAGGCTTGGGCAAGAGATGTTCAGGATCCCTGGGCGCTAGAGATAATATCTTAGGGATACCTTCTGGACTTCAAATACTCTCCTCCAAGAGAGAGATTTCATCTGTCAAGATTGTCAACAATCCAGACAAAGAAAGAGGCGTTTCTACGCTGCGTACAAGAGCTCTTGTTAATGGGAGTAATCCATCCAGTTCCACGATCGGAACAGGGACAGGGGTTTTACTCAAATCTGTTTGTGGTTCCCAAAAAAGAGGGAACTTTCAGACCAATCCTGGACTTAAAGATCCTAAACAAATTCCTAAGAGTTCCATCGTTCAAGATGGAGACTATTCGGACAATTTTACCTATGATCCAAGAGGGTCAGTACATGACCACTGTAGATTTAAAAGATGCTTACCTTCACATACCGATTCACAAAGATCATTATCGGTACCTAAGGTTTGCCTTCCTAGACAGGCATTACCAGTTTGTGGCTCTTCCATTCGGATTGGCTACAGCTCCAAGAATCTTCACAAAGGTTCTGGGTGCTCTTCTGGCGGTACTAAGACCGCGGGGAATCTCGGTAGCTCCATACCTAGACGACATTCTGATACAAGCTTCAAGCTTTCAAACTGCCAAGTCTCATACAGAGTTAGTGCTGGCATTTCTAAGGTCACATGGATGGAAGGTGAACGAAAAGAAAAGTTCACTCGTTCCACTCACAAGAGTTCCCTTCCTGGGGACTCTTATAGATTCTGTAGAAATGAAGATTTACCTGACAGAGGACAGGCTAACAAGACTTCACAGTGCTTGCCGCACCCTTCATTCCATTCAACACCCGTCAGTGGCTCAATGCATGGAGGTAATCGGCTTAATGGTAGCGGCAATGGACATAGTACCCTTTGCACGCTTACACCTCAGACCACTGCAACTGTGCATGCTAAGTCAGTGGAATGGGGATTACTCAGACTTATCCCCTTCTCTGAATCTGGATCAAGAGACCAGAAATTCTCTTCTATGGTGGCTTTCTCGGCCACATCTGTCCAGGGGGATGCCATTCAGCAGACCAGACTGGACAATTGTAACAACAGACGCCAGCCTTCTAGGTTGGGGTGCCGTCTGGAATTCTCTGAAGGCTCAGGGACAATGGAGTCAGGAGGAGAGTCTCCTGCCAATAAACATTCTGGAATTGAGAGCAGTTCTCAATGCCCTCCTGACTTGGCCCCAGTTGACAACTCGGGGGTTCATCAGGTTTCAGTCGGACAACATCACGACTGTAGCTTACATCAACCATCAGGGAGGGACAAGAAGCTCCCTAGCTATGATGGAAGTATCAAAGATAATTCGCTGGGCAGAGTCTCACTCTTGCCACCTGTCAGCAATCCACATCCCGGGAGTGGAGAACTGGGAGGCGGATTTCTTAAGTCGTCAGACTTTTCATCCGGGGGAGTGGGAACTTCATCCGGAGGTCTTTGCCCAAATACTTCGACGTTGGGGCAAACCAGAGATAGATCTCATGGCGTCTCGACAGAACGCCAAGCTTCCTCGTTACGGGTCCAGATCCAGGGATCCAGGAGCAGTCCTGATAGATGCTCTGACAGCACCTTGGGACTTCAGGATGGCTTACGTGTTTCCACCCTTCCCGTTGCTTCCTCGATTGATTGCCAGAATCAAACAAGAGAGAGCATCAGTGATTCTAATAGCACCTGCGTGGCCACGCAGGACTTGGTATGCAGACCTGGTGGACATGTCATCCTGTCCACCTTGGTCTCTACCTCTGAAACAGGACCTTCTGATACAGGGTCCCTTCAAACATCAAAATCTAACTTCTCTGAAGCTGACTGCTTGGAAATTGAACGCTTGATTTTATCAAGATGTGGGTTTTCTGAGTCAGTTATTGATACCTTAATACAGGCTAGGAAACCTGTTACCAGAAAGATTTACCATAAGATATGGCGTAAATACCTATATTGGTGTGAATCCAAAGGTTACTCTTGGAGTAAGGTTAGGATTCCTAGGATATTGTCTTTTCTACAAGAAGGTTTAGAAAAGGGTTTATCTGCTAGTTCATTAAAGGGACAGATCTCAGCTCTGTCCATTCTGTTACACAAACGTCTGTCAGAAGTTCCTGACGTCCAGGCTTTTTGTCAGGCTTTGGCCAGGATTAAGCCTGTGTTTAAAACTGTTGCTCCACCATGGAGTTTAAACCTTGTTCTTAATGTTTTACAGGGCGTTCCGTTTGAACCCCTTCATTCCATTGATATAAAGTTGTTATCTTGGAAAGTTCTATTTTTAATGGCTATTTCCTCGGCTCGAAGAGTCTCTGAATTATCAGCCTTACATTGTGATTCTCCTTATTTGATTTTTCATTCGGATAAGGTAGTCCTGCGTACTAAACCTGGGTTCTTACCTAAGGTAGTTACTAACAGGAATATCAATCAAGAGATTGTTGTTCCTTCTTTATGCCCAAATCCTTCTTCAAAGAAGGAACGTCTACTGCACAACCTGGATGTAGTCCGTGCTCTAAAATTTTACTTACAGGCAACTAAGGAATTTCGACAAACGTCTTCTCTGTTTGTCATTTACTCTGGGCAGAGGAGAGGTCAAAAAGCTTCCGCTACCTCTCTTTCTTTTTGGCTTCGTAGCATAATTCGTTTAGCTTATGAGACTGCTGGACAGCAGCCTCCTGAAAGAATTACAGCTCATTCTACTAGAGCTGTGGCTTCCACTTGGGCCTTCAAGAATGAGGCCTCTGTTGAACAGATTTGCAAGGCTGCAACTTGGTCTTCGCTTCATACTTTTTCCAAATTTTACAAATTTGACACTTTTGCTTCATCGGAGGCTATTTTTGGGAGAAAGGTTCTTCAGGCAGTGGTTCCTTCTGTATAAAGAGCCTGCCTATCCCTCCCGTCATCCGTGTACTTTTGCTTTGGTATTGGTATCCCAGAAGTAATGATGACCCGTGGACTGATCACACTTAACAGAAGAAAACATAATTTATGCTTACCTGATAAATTCCTTTCTTCTGTAGTGTGATCAGTCCACGGCCCGCCCTGTTTTTAAGGCAGGTAAATATTTTTTAATTTATACTCCAGTCACCACTTCACCCTTGGCTTTTCCTTTCTCGTTGGTCCTTGGTCGAATGACTGGGAGTGACGTAGAGGGGAGGAGCTATATGCAGCTCTGCTGGGTGAATCCTCTTGCACTTCCTGTTGGGGAGGAGTAATATCCCAGAAGTAATGATGACCCGTGGACTGATCACACTACAGAAGAAAGGAATTTATCAGGTAAGCATAAATTATGTTTTTTTTTTATTTTTCTGTAATTCTTGCTTAAAGGGACAGTCTACTCCTGAATTTTGATTAGACTGCCCCTTTAATTTATACTTAGTTTATTTGTATTTTAGAAGTAGTGTAAATTTATTTATATTTAATGGTGACTTTAGTATTTTGTAAATTAGCTAATTTTAGTTTATTTAGGGGGGGTTAGGTTAGGTTAGGGCTTAGGTTTATTGCGTTGTGGGCTATGGCAGTTTAGGGGTTAATAGACTTTCTTAGTTATTGTGGTGGGGGATTGCGGTTGACAGGTAGATAGACATTGTGCATGCGTTAGGTGTTAATTTATTTTTGCAAGCATTTTCGGGAATTACGGTGCTCCCATACTCAGTGCAAGGCCTGCAACGGCTGCCTTTTATGGCGAGGTAAAAATTGAGTAAGATTTCTCCATGTTCGCCACATAAGGCCTTGCGCTGGATATTGGATATGTTAGCCTATGGAAGTAATAATTGTGAGCGACGGGTGAAATATACGCACGTAACTTGTATGCTACGCCGTATATGTAATACCAAAATCGCGTAAAAACCGGCGACGGAGGATTTTGCGGGCGATGCTGCATATGTAATGAAGGCCTAGATGTGGGGGCATGGAAAGAGATTTGCCAGGTCTCAATTGCACTTCAAAATACACACTGATTCCAGCCTCCAAGCTTTTAAAGACAACCTTTATTTTTTAAGCTGGGTCCATGGGTGAAAACTACGTTTCAGGCCTGCAATAGGTCCTTAGTCATGTCATGTTTGGAGGCTGGAATCAGTGTGCATTTTGAAAAAGTACATTTTAGCCCCTGACTGGTAAGCTATAGTAATATTGTCCCCCCATATGTGACTTTAAATTCTTTTTAACTTTAATTTATAATATTTACGATTTTAATTATTTTATATTTATGCATACATTTTATATAAAAAATATTACATTGGACATTATTTTTAAAATATTTATATGTGTTTATTTAATATCAGTGTTTTACATATTTTAAAAGGGTTTCACATTTTGTCACGGTAGGAAAAATCCTATTGGCTGATGCAATCAGACAATAGGATTGAAGTTCAATTCTATTGGCTGATCCAATTTTAATTCTTCCATTTCAGTACTATGGAAACAGATTTTGACCCTTTGCTACTGAAATGCAACAGGTGCATAATTAAAATCACATACTCTTTTTGAACAGTCATTTTTCCAACCATTTTAAGTACTATCCACCTATGAAAAACAATTACCGGCTTTAATATTAGCTTGGCTTTTAGTGTATATTAAAGTTTGTATTATAATGTTTTTTTTCCAAAATAATGCAGCACTAACCACAGTGCATGTACATAACTAACAGTCTTACTTCTGCCCACAGGTACGAGTTTATGTTGGAGCATTTTCTGATGAAAAGAATGAATACGCTGACCTAACAGTCCTCAGGTTCATTTCCATTAACTCTATTGTAGATCCTTGGATATTCATCATTTGCAGGACATCAAAATTTCACACCCATGTGCACACTCTATGTGGGAAGGTTCAATCAAAGAAGAGCGTTCAGTCTCATCTTCTCCAGAACAAACGCTAAATGTAAACTGCGTTGTACAGTTTGTTGTTAGCAAGTGAAAATATTGTTTTATAGACTATATAGAGAGTATAGGTTATTGAACTATGTTTTGTAGAAATGGAAACTCTTTTCAGAAAGAATAGTAAACCCTACTCTAATTATAGAGGGCATATCTGTATAGCACTATTTGTGTCTATTGCAGGGCTGTAAGCATGACAAAAAGAGTAAGATTTCCTGATGGTTTGTTTGTTTTGTTATTAAAAGGGCAGTAAAGTCAAAATTAAAGGGACAAGTCTACTCAAAATGAAACTTTCCTAATTCAGATAGACCATGCTATTTTAAACAACTTTCTAATTTAATTTTATCATCACATTTGCTTTGCTATCTTTGTATTCTTTGTTGAAAGCTAAACCTAGGTAGGCTTATATGCCAATTTCTAAGCACTTGAATGTCGCCTCTTATCTCAGTTATCACAAGAAAAGACAATGGCACTACTCGTAAGTAATAAAAGTTCCCCTTTAAATTTTTATTTATAATAATAATATATTAGGGATTGGTGCTTGTACTGGTCATAAATTTTACAAAAAATCAGTAGAGAACTGATAGAAGAGTACAAATGTAGCACTCATGAACGTTAAAGAAAGATATATGTGGAAAATATAACTTTTACTATATATTATTAAAAACTGGGGGTATACAATTTAAAAAAATGTATGTGTCTACTGAGATAAAGCCCAAGAATGTGTGGACTCAATATTAGACAAAAAAAACACCTGTTGGGATATTAGATTTGTCTAGTAAGTAGATAACTGACCATAATAATGACCACTGGTATAGTATCTCTTATCTCTTATCTCAGTGCATTTTGACAGTTTTTCACAGCTAGACAGTGCTAGTTCACGTGTGCCATATAGATAACATGGCGCTCACTCCTATGGAGTTATTTATGAGTCCGCACTGACTGGTTAAAATACAAATCTGTCAAAAAAATGAAATAAGGGGGCAGTCTGCAGAGGCTCAGATACAAGTTAATCACAGAGGTAAAAAGTGTATAAATATAACCTTGTTGGTTATGCAAAACAGGGGAATGGGTAATACAGGGATTATCTATCTTTTTAAACAATAACAATTTTGGAGTAGACTGTCCCTTTAAACTTTAATGATTTAGATAGAACATGTGATTTAAACAACTTTCCAATTTAACTCTTAGCTAATTATTTTCATTGCCTTTGTATCCTTTGCTGAAAAGCATACCTAGGTAGGCTCCAGAGCAGCTATGCACTACTGGGAGCTAGCTGCTGATTAGTGGTTGCACATATATGCCTCTTGTTATTGGCTCACGGGATGTGTTCAGCTAGCTCCCAGTAGTGCATTGATGCTCCTTCCAAAAGGATATCAAGAAAATTAAGCAAATTTGGTAAGAGAAGTAAACTGGAAGTTGTTTTTGTACTACCTGAATCATGAAAAAGAAATTAAGTGAAAATTAGATTGTTATGAAGTTTGATATATGTGTCAATTTGTTTATTTTTTACATCTTAAGAATATAATTAATATTAAACTCCTAAAAAAATTACTTTGCATTATTTATTTTGCCTGTTTTGTAGCAAAATCCATCTGAAACTTGTTCTTGTTCTGCTCCCTTCAGAAACATTTTTTTGTTCATGATTTAGAAAGGGCATGCAATTTTAAACAACTTTCCAATTTACTTCTATTATCTAATTTGCTTCATTCTCTTGATATCCTTTGTTGAAAATCATATCTAAATAGGCTTAGTAGCTGATGATTGGTGGCTGCATGTATATGCCTCATGTGATTGGCTATCCCATGTGCATTGCTATTTCTTCAACAAAGGATATCTGAATAATGAAGCAAATTAAACAATAGAAGTACATTTGAATGTTGTTTAAAATTGTATTCTCTATCTGAACCATAAAAGAAAATGTTTGGGTTTCCTGTCCCTTGAATCTGAAACTGCAATATTCTACACAGTGATTGGCTAGATCAGAGCGCAATCTCATTAACATCTGCCAAGCAGACCAGGGACAGGGAGTGCACCAAGCTTTTCAAGAGGTGAATCCCTGAACTGTTCTTGCTTTCAAAAACCTTGTAAATCGTACTAAAAAAAGGACAGTGTTAAATCATTTTAAACCATTGCTTTAGTATACAGCTCTTTTACAGCTCATTGCTTTAATGCTGATATTTACTATGCTTGTTTAATGATAGTATTTAAAGAGTACACATATAAATGTAAAATAATTTTATTTGAAGTTATTTTTTCATATATTAACAGAAATATATTTATTGTAGGCATGATTATAAATGATGTATCATCTATTTATAATAAATATGCAAGTACAAGAGTTAGTCTTGCTTCCAAGGATAAAATAAACCCTTTCCCTGACAGCTTGTTAGTTAGGGATCAATTTGTATATAATAAGAGATGAGTAACTCAGATACAGCTTGCAAAAAAAAAATATTTAGTCTCATTTAACAAGACAAATCCAAATTTTTTCTAACAAAATGTTAATTCAAATACAGTGCATTCTTGAAAGGGACTTTAAATGCTATATAAATATAATATACATAGGATTAAGTTTAATCACTGGCTCCCTGTAGTCATGGATGCCGCCATATTGAAATCTAGCTCTCACTAAATTCCAGTGCCGATGTGTTTGTACATGTGCAGCAAATCTCCCTCAGATACCTGCAGTGTAACTAGGTTCCAAAATGTTGGCACCCATTGGGCTAGATTACAAGTGAAGTGCTATATATAGCTTTCGTGAAATACCAGCCCACAATAATGAGACTTAATAAATGGAACAAAAGCATGATCAGGGATAGGCACGGACCAAGGCTGTGGCGGACATTTTCTAAAGTACAGACCTTAGTGAAGGACACCAATGTACATTTCAAATTTAAAACATCAAAAAACACTCTCTTTACCGAGAGGGTAGTGGATGCATGGTGGAATAGCCATCCAGCAGAAGTGGTAGAGACAGTGAAGGAGTTTAAAAATGCATGGGGTAGGCATAAGGCTATGCTAGGTATAAGATAAGGCCAGGAACTAATATAAGTATTCAGAAAATTGGGCAGACTAGATGGGCCGAGTGGTTCCTATCTGCCAACACATTCAAAATTTCTATAAGTCAGGAGAGCAGCACTTTGCTGTCAAATGGGCTGCTTGTTGGTTGCCCCTGGTCTAGTTCCAAAAGTACAAATAAGTAATCTAATCAAACAAGTTTAAAATAACATTTATATAAAGACTGCTTATGGTATGCTAGTATATAATGTTTTCAAAATTCTAACCTTTCTTTTTTTTGTTGTTGTATTGAGAGTCTGCAACTCCTAACCAAACTCACCCACCTTGATGTTGATCACATGATCATCATGGTTGGTTACCTATTTGGTTAGGTAAGGTTTAACAGAATAGGCGGCGGTCTTCTACACACAGACACCAGCACCACGCTGCCGCACAGATCCAGGACTCGGGACGGCTCACGGCTGACACAGGCTGCACTGCCTCTCTTCCCTCTCTCTCACTCACTTTCCCACTACTAGACGGTGTCCCGTGGGTGCGGCCCCAACTCCGCAAAACGTGGTGCCGTCTGCATCAAGGAGGAGTCAGGACCAGCATTCATCTGTCCTACTCCTCCCTCCCCACTGCAAAACGGGTGGCGGACATTGCAAGGGCCAGTCGCGGATACCAGTGTCCGTGTTCGGACACCTTGCCTATCCCTGAGCATGATAGAGAGGTTAAAAATCCATAGATGCTAGAGGTGATGTGCTGATGTCCAGTAGGAGTCCCAGGTTGCCATAAGTGAAAATAACCATATTCAGTATATTGTTATAAGTAAAGATAGATCGCTATTTTAGTAAGATTATTACTTACTTTTTACAAAGAGTACATATTTAATATGGAACAATGTAATAACATGCAAAGTTGAGTAAACGCAATGCTGCAGACTAAGGAACATCTAAGTAAGAGGACCCCTTGGAAAACATTGCATGCGCAGAGCGCAAAGTTTTTTTTAGTTTTTTTTTGGTAAGTACCATATGGCTAGGGAACTGATTGGATAACATCACATTTAAAAAAAATGACATAACTAACGGAGGCGGCCGAAGCAGTGTATTAGTACACAAAAAGAACATATATTACAAGTGGCGCGCTAACACTTACGCTTGAGCGATATCGGCTTTAACACAGCTGCTTGTGTTTCTGAAGGAGTGCACATATTACAAGTTGAAAGTAAATGCGAACATGTTAGCAAATGCGAATGATTACCGCTACCTCAGAGCTCTGGGTAACTGTGGCCTAGATTTAGAGTTCGGCGGTAGCCGTCAAAACCAGCGTTAGAGGCTCCTAACGCTGGTTTTGGGCGCCCGCTGGTATTTGGAGTCAGTGATTAAAGGGTCTAACGCTCACTTTGCAGCCGCGACTTTTCCATACCGCAGATCCCCCTACGCCATTTGCGTAGCCTATCTTTTCAATGGGATCTTTCTAACGCTGGTATTTAGAGTCGTTTCTGCAGTGAGCGTTAGAGCTCTAACGACAAGATTCCAGCCGCCTGAAAAAAGCAGGAGTTAAGAGCTTTCTGGCTAACGCCGGTTTATAAAGCTCTTAACTACTGTACCCTAAAGTACACTAACACCCATAAACTACCTATGTACCCCTAAACCGAGCTCCCCCCACATCGCCGCCACTCGATTAAAAATTTTAACCCCTAATCTTCCGACCGCCACCTACGTTATACTTATGTACCCCTAATCTGCTGCCCCTAACCCCGCCGACCCCTATATTACATTTATTAACCCCTAATCTGCCCCCCACAACATCGCCGCCAGCTACTTACAATAATTAACCCCTAATCTTCCGACCGCAAAGCGCCGCCACCTACGTTATCCCTATGTACCCCTAATCTGCTGCCCCTAACACCGCCGACCCCTATATTATATTTATTAACCCCTAATCTGCCCCCCTCAACGTCGCCGACACCTACCTACACTTATTAACCCCTAATCTGCCGAGCGGACCTGAGCGCTACTATAATAAAGTTATTAACCCCGAATCCGCCTCACTAACCCTATCATAAATAGTATTAACCCCTAATCTGCCCTCCCTAACATCGCCGACACCTACCTTCAATTATTAACCCCTAATCTGACGACCGGAGCTCGCCGCTATTCTAATAAATGTATTAACCCCTAAAGCTAAGTCTAACCCTAACACTAACACCCCCCTAAGTTAAATATAATTTTAATCTAACGAAATAAATTAACTCTTATTAAATAAATTAATCCTATTTAAAGCTAAATACTTACCTGTAAAATAAACCCTAATATAGCTACAATATAAATTATAATTATATTATAGCTATTTTAGGATTAATATTTATTTTACAGGTAACTTTGTATTTATTTTAACTAGGTACAATAGCTATTAAATAGTTAAGAACTATTTAATAGTTACCTAGTTAAAATAATAACAAATTTACCTGTAAAATAAATCCTAACCTAAGATATAATTAAACCTAACACTACCCTATCAATAAAATAATTAAATAAACTACCTACAATTACCTACAATTAACCTAACACTACACTATCAATAAATTAAATAAACACAATTGCTACAAATAAATACAATTAAATAAACTAGCTAAAGTACAAAAAATAAAAAAGAACTAAGTTACAGAAAATAATAAAATATTTACAAACATAAGAATAATATTACAACAATTTTAAACTAATTACACCTACTCTAAGCCCCCTAATAAAATAACAAAGCCCCCCAAAATAATAAATTCCCTACCCTATTCTAAATTAAAAAAGTTACAAGCTCTTTTACCTTACCAGCCCTGAACAGGGCCCTTTGCGGGGCATGCCCCAAGAAGTTCAGCTCTTTTGCCTGTAAAAAAAAACATACAATACCCCCCCCCAACATTACAACCCACCACCCACATACCCCTAATCTAACCTAAACCCCCCTTAAATAAACCTAACACTAATCCCCTGAAGATCTTCCTACCTTGTCTTCACCATCCAGGTATCACCGATCCGTCCTGGCTCCAAGATCTTCATCCAACCCAAGCGGGGGTTGGCGATCCATAATCCGGTGCTGAAGAGGTCCAGAAGAGGCTCCAAAGTCTTCATCCTATCCGGCAAGAAGAGGACATCCGGACCGGCAACCATCTTGATCCAAGCGGCATCTTCTATCTTCATCCGATGACGACCGGCTCCATCCTGAAGACCTCCACCGCGGACCCATCTTCTTCCGGCGACGTCCAACTGCAGAATGACGGTTCCTTTAAGGGACGTCATCCAAGATGGCGTCCCTCGAATTCCGATTGGCTGATAGGATTCTATCAGCCAATCGGAATTAAGGTAGGAATATTCTGATTGGCTGATGGAATCAGCCAATCAGAATCAAGTTCAATCCGATTGGCTGATCCAATCAGCCAATCAGATTGAGCTCGCATTCTATTGGCTGATCGGAACAGCCAATAGAATGCGAGCTCAATCTGATTGGCTGATTGGATCAGCCAATCGGATTGAACTTGATTCTGATTGGCTGATTCCATCAGCCAATCAGAATATTCCTACCTTAATTCCGATTGGCTGATAGAATCCTATCAGCCAATCGGAATTCGAGGGACGCCATCTTGGGGTCAGCGATAGCGGGAGTGGCAGATTAGGGGTTAATAAGTGTAAGGTTAGGGGTGCTTAGACTCGGGGTACATGTTAGAGTGTTAGGTGCAGACGTAGGAAGTGTTTCCCCATAGGAAACAATGGGGCTGCGTTAGGAGCTGAACGCTGCTTTTTTGCAGGTGTTAGGTTTTTTTTCAGCTCAAACAGTCCCATTGTTTCCTATGGGGGAATCGTGCACGAGCACGTTTTTGATGCCGTAAGCAACTCTGGTATCGAGAGTTGCATTTGCGGTAAAAATGCCCTACGCTCCTTTTTTGGAGCCTAACGCAGCATTTGTTTTAACTCTCGATACCAGAGTTAAATTTATGGTGCGGCCAGAAAAAAGCCCGCGGAGCGTTAACAGCCCTTTTACCGCCGAACTCTAAATCTAGGCCTGTGTCACAAAAAACATAAAAAATACATTGCAAAGTAAAGTTAAACTCATAATAACAATATTTAATAGAAATTATTATTCATTGGCCTCTATTTATCAAGCTGTCAACTGCAAATACGCTGGAATTCCACAGCGTATTTGTGGCGAGCCTGATTCGCCTTAGTTATCAAACCCTACAGACCAGCAAAAGTAGAATTCAGTGACGTAACATACGATCCGCCGGACTCAGTCCGACACAGATTGATGCTTATGTCACTCCAGATGTTCTGAACGCAAGTTCGGCACAATCTGACTACTTTTGCTAGTTATCAAATTTCCACCAGGTACGCTCGGCAGTATTCCGGCCCAGCTTACCTGGTTGCCATAGGAATCAATGGGAGTTGGAAAGCAGCGAGAGCTTATGTTCACTGCTGCCCAATATCCCATTAATTCCTATGGGAATGTGTACACCTAACACCCTAACATGTACCCCGAGTCTAAACACCCCTAATCTGCCCCCCACACCGCCGCCACCTACATTATACTTATTAACCCCTAAACCGCCGCTCCCAGACCCCGCCGCAACTAAATAAAGTCTTTAACCCCTAAACCGCCGCTCCCGGAGCCCACTGCCACCTACATTTTACTTATTAACCCCTAATCTTCCGCCCCCTACACAGCCCCCACCTACATTATGTTTATTAACCCCTAATCTGCCCCCCCTACACCGCTGCCACTATATTAAATTTATTAACCCCTAAACCTAAGTCTAACCCTAACACCCACTAACGTCAATATAATTTAAATAAATCAAAATAAAATTACTATCATTAAATAAATTATTCCTATTTAAAACTAAATACTTACCTATAAAATAAACCCTAAGATAGCTACAATATAACTAATAGTTACATTGTAAATAGCTTAGGGTTTATTTTTATTTTACAGGCAACTTTGTATTTATTTTAACTAGGTACAATAGGTATTAAATAGTTATTAACTATTTAATAACTTCCTAGTTAAAATAAATACAAATATATCTGTAAAATAAAACCTAACCTAAGTTACAATTACAGCTAACACTACACTATAATTAAATAAATTCCCTAAACTAAATACAATTAAATACAATTAAAAACAATTATCTAAAGTACAAAAAACAAACAAACACTAAATTACAGAAAATAATAAAATAATTACATTTTTTTAAAACTAATTGCACCTAATCTAATCCCCCTAATAAAATAAAAAAGCCACCCAAAATAATAAAAAGCCCTACCCTATACTAAATTACGAATAGCCCTTCCAATCAGCCAATAGAATGCAAGCTCAATCCTATTGGCTGATTGGATCAGCCAATAGAATTGAACTTCAATCCTATTGGCTGATTGCATCAGCCAATAGGATTTTTCCTACCTTAATTCCGATTGGAATTCAAGGGACGCCATCTTGGATGACGTCATTTAAAGGACCATTCATTCAGTCGTCGGATGTTGTTACAAGAGGATGTTCCGCGTCGGATGTCTTAAGATGGAGCCGCTCCACGCCGGATGGATGAAGATAGAAGATGCCGCCTGGATGAAGACTTCTGCCCGTCTGGAGGACCTCTTCTGCCCAGCTTGAATGAAGACTTCTGCCCGTCTGGAGGACCACTTCTGCCGGCTTCGTGGAGGACTCCGGCCCAGTTGGGTGAAGACTTCTCAAAGTAGGGTGATCTTCAAGGGGTTAGTGTTAGGTTTTTTTAAGGGGGGATTGGTGGATTTTAGAGTAGGGTTGGGTGTGTGGGTGGTGGGTTTTAATGTTGGGGGGGTATTGTACTTTTTTTTACAGGTAAAAGAGCCGATTACTTTGGGGCAATGCCCCGCAAAAGGCCTTTTTAAGGGCTATTCGTAATTTAGTATAGGGTAGGGCTTTTTATTATTTTGGGGGGCTTTTTTATTTTATTAGGGGGATTAGATTAGGTGTAATTAGTTTTAAAAAATTGTAATTATTTTATTATTTTCTGTAATTTAGTGTTTGTTTTTTGTACTTTAGATAATTGTTTTTAATTGTATTTAATTGTATTTAGTTTAGGGAATTTATTTAATTATAGTGTAGTGTTAGGTGTAATTGTAATTCAGGTTAGGTTTTATTTTACAGGTATATTTGTATTTATTTTAACTAGGAAGTTATTAAATAGTTAATAACTATTTAATAACTATTGTACCTAGTTAAAATAAATACAAAGTTGCCTGTAAAATAAAAATAAACCCTAAGCTAGTTACAATGTAACTATTAGTTATATTGTAACTATCTTAGGGTTTATTTTATAGGTAAGTATTTAGTTTTAAATAGGAATAATTTATGTAATGATAGTAATATTTATTTAGATGTATTTTAATTATATTTAAGTTAGGGGGTGTTAGGGTTAGGGTTAGACTTAGGTTTAGGGGTTAATACATTTAATATAGTGGAGTCGGTGTAGGGGGGGCAGATTAAGGGTTAATAAATATAATGTAGGTGGGGGCGCTGTAGGGTGGGCAGATTAGGGGTTAATAAATATAATGTAGGTGGCGGTGGGCTCCGGGAATGGTGGTTTAGGGGTTAAACACTTTATTTATTTGCGGCGGGTCCGGGAGCGGCGGATTAGGGGTTAAACACTTTATTTAGTTGCGGCGGGGTCCGGGAGCGGCAGGATAGGGGTTAATAACTTTATGTAGGTTGTGGCGGTATAGGGGGCGGAAGATTAAGGGTTAATATGTATAATGTAGGTGGCGGTGGGTTCCGGGAGCGGCGGTTTAGGGGTTAATAAATTTATTAGAGTTGCGGTGGGCTCCGGGAGCGGTGTTTTAGGGGTTACTAACTTTATTTAGTTGCGGTGGGGTCCGGGAGTGGCGGTATAGGGGTAAACACTTTATTTAGTTGCGGCGGGGTCCGGGAGCGGCAGGATAGGGGTTAATAACTTTATGTAGGTGGCGGCGGTATAGGGGGCGGAAGATTAGGGGTTAATATGTATAATGTAGGTGGCGGTGGGTTCCGGGAGTGGCGGTTTAGGGGTTAATACATTTATTAGAGTTGTGATGGGCTCCCGGAGCGGCGGTTTAGGGGTTACTAACTTTATTTAGGTGCGGTGGGGTCTGGGAGTGGCGGTATAGGGGTAAAATAGTACAGTTTAGTGTGGGTGTTTAGTGACAGTATACCAATAAAGCTGTAAAAAAGCCGAAGCGCAGTGAGATCGATGACTGTTAGTTAACAACAGTCCGCTGCTCATCGCCCCGTACTTGGTGCGCGGCTTTTTGACAGCTTTTTTGGCAACTTTGGAGAAAGTATTCAGGTCCGCGGCAGCGATGTTAGGCGATCTTAGGCAAGCGTATTGGTGCCGTCGAATGCAGGTTAGTTGACGGCTTGATAAATAGAGGCCATTGTATTTACTGTAAATATTTCACATTCCAATGTTCTTCACATAGGGGAATATGTTCTAAGTATTTTTAAATAAATATTGCTATATATTTGTATCGTTGTGTTGAAAGCCGTCTGCATATCTTCGTTTTTTCATCTATACATTTATACATATATATAGCCACTTGGGTAATGTCTGTTTTACTCAGATTTCTTACTTTAGCCATAACATATATATATATTACCAACAAACATCAGATTTGTTAATAAATAGAACATATTCTTCTACGTGAAGAATATTGGCATGTGAAATATTCATATTTTCATGTCGAGTTAGCGCTCGGGTTTGTGCGCCAATAGGGTTTTTTCCCACTTGTCATGCTCCATTGACTATGGGGGAATAGTAAGATGTTAACGCCATCACAATATTCTAACTTTGGCTTTTTGTACGCATTGGATTAACACGCAAGCGAAAACATTTTACTTTCAACTTGCAATACGAGCGCTACCCAACGTGCAAAAAACTTATTTCTAGCGGAGTTAGCGCGAGAGTGGTATTTTGACAATTAGGTAATGAATGAACCTACTTATAATTCTTTATACATATAAATTCCTTTGGCAGTTCATGTTAACTTTACTATCACTTTATTGTCCCTAAATCCAGATGGGATACTTAATAAGTTTATTTTATATTTAAAGGAAGTCTGTCATCTCACAATTATTTGAAAAAAAAAGACATGTGGATGTTATATAAGCATAAACATTATGGACAGTTTATTATAAGATTGGTAGTGGTAAGTGTGATGGTTTGATTTAAAAAAAGAAATAAAAAATACTGGCAACAAGATTAAGTAAAACATTTTGAGTTACAGGTCATCCTTAAAGGGACATGAAACCCACATTTTTTCTTTTATGATTTAGATATTAAATTAAATTTTAAATAACTTTCTAATTGACTTCTATTATCTAATTTGCTTCATTCTCTTCCTATCCTTTGCGGAAAAGCATATCTAGATAGACTCGGTGGCTGCTGATTGGTGACTGCACATAGATGCCTTGTGTGATTGGCTCACCCATGTGCATTGCTATTTCTTCAACAAATATCTAAAGAATAAAGCAAATTAGATAATAGAAGTAAATTGGAATATTGTTTAAAATTGTATTCTCTATCTGAATCATGAAAGAAAATTTTTGGGTTTAATGTTCCTTTAAAGACCCAAAACAAAATATCGGTTTGTTTAACCCCTTAACGTTGCATGTCGTACACAAGCTGGTCTTTAAAGACCAGAGACGTACCCTGTACGTCGTTAAGGGTTTCAAGCGACTGGAAGCGATCCTGATCGCTTCCAGACGCTTTCAAGGTATTGCAGTGATGCCTCAATATTGAGGCATCACTGCAATACCTTTTTAGGCACACCGATGCAGGCACACCGATGCACACCGATGCAGGCACACCGATGCAGAGAGAGCCACTCTGTGGCCCTCTCTGCATCGGCCAGTGATGGTGCCTGATCGTTGGTGGGTGGGAGCCATTGCAGGGAGGTGGGTGGGTGGCCCATCACTGGGGAACTTCCTTCCGGCTGTTTATTATGCCGGGTGCGCGCGTTCGCGATCGCGATCTAACGCAATTGTTATGTGAAATTTTTTTGGGCTGGAAGATGGTGGTGGGGTGGAGGGGTGATCAAGGAGTGATCTGGGAGGGGGAGGGTGTAGGGTATGGAGGGGGGCAGCTACACTACAGAAAATGTTAGGTTTTAAAAAAAAAAAAAAAAAGTTATTTTGCAAAGTGGGTACTGGCCGACAGCTGCCAGTACCCAAAATGGTTACTAATAGTTAGTGGGGGGAGGGTTAGAGAGCTCTTTGGGGGGGATCAGGCAGGTTGGGGGCTAAGGGGGGATCCTACACAGCAGAATATGATTATTATTTTTTTAAATAATAAAAAAAACAAATTAAAACTTTTATTTTAGTACTGGCAGACTTTCTGCCAGTACTTAAGATGGCGGGGAAAATTGTGGGGTGGGGGAGGGAAGAGAGCTGTTTGGGAGGGATCAGGGGGTGGGATGTGTCAGGTGGGAGGCTGATTTCTACACTAAAGCTAAAATTAACCCTTAAAGCTCCCTACAAGCTACCTAATTAACCCTGTCACTGCTGGGCATAATACAAGTTTGGTGCGCAGCGGCATTTAGCGGCCTTCTAATTACCAAAAAGCAATGCCAAAGCCATATATGTCTGCTATTTCTGAGCAAAGGGGATCCCAGAGAAGCATTTACAACCATTTGTGCCATAATTGCACAAGCTGTTTGTAAATAATTCCAGTGAGAAACCCAAAGTTAGTGAAAAAGTGAACAATTTTTTTTATTTGATCGCATTTGGCGGTGAAATGGTGGCATGAAATATATCAAAATTGGCCTAGATCAATACTTTGGGTTGTCTACTACACTACCCTAAAGCTAAAATTAACCCTACAAGCTCCATACAAGCTACCTAATTAACCCCTTCACTGCTGGGCCTAATACAAATGTGGTGCGCAGCGGCATTTAGCGGCCTTCTTATTACCAAAAAGCAACGCCAAAGCCATATATGTCTGCTATTTCTAAACAAAGGGGATCCCAGAGAAGCATTTACAACCATTTGTGCCATAATTGCACAAGTTGTTTGTAAACAATTTCAGTGAGAAACCTGATATTTGTGAAAAAGTTTGTGAAAAAGTGAACAATTTTATTTATTTGATCGCATTTGGCGGTAAAATGGTGGCATGAAATAGAACAAATGGGCCTAGATCAATACTTTGGGATGTCTACTAAAAAAAAAATATACATGTCAAGGGATATTCAGGGATTCCAGACAGATATCAGTGTTCCAATATAACTATCGCTTATTTTGAAAAAAAATGGTTTGGAAATAGCAAAGTGCTATTTGTACTTATTGCCCTATAACTTACAAAAAAAGCAAAGAACATGTAAACATTGGGTATTTCTAAACTCAGGACAAAATTTAGAAACTATTTAGCATGAGTGTTTTTTGGTGGTTGTAGATGTGCAACAGATTTTGGGGGTCAAAGTTAGAAAACGTGTGTTTTTTTCCATTTTTTCATCATATTTTATAATTTTTTTTATGGTAAATTGTAAAATATGATGAAAATAATGGTGTCTTTAGAAAGTCTATTTAATGGCGAGAAAAACGGTATATAATATGTGTGGGTACAGTAAATGAGTAAGAGGGAAATTGCAGCTAAACACAAACACTGCAGAAATGTAAAAATAGCCTTGGTCCTTAAGGGAAAGAAATTGAAAAATGGCCTTGCCCTTAAGGGGTTAAAAAAAATATATATTGTTTGAAGAAAAAAACAGAATTTATGTTTACCTGATAAATTTCTTTCTCCAACGGTGTGTCCGGTCCACGGCGTCATCCTTACTTGTGGGATATTCTCCTCCCCAACAGGAAATGGCAAAGAGCCCAGCAAAGCTGGTCACATGATCCCTCCTAGGCTCCGCCTACCCCAGTCATTCGACCGACGTTAAGGAGGAATAATAGCATAGGAGAAACCATATGGTACCGTGGTGACTGTAGTTAAAGAAAATAAATTATCAGACCTGATTAAAAAACCAGGGCGGGCCGTGGACCGGACACACCGTTGGAGAAAGAAATTTATCAGGTAAACATAAATTCTGTTTTCTCCAACATAGGTGTGTCCGGTCCACGGCGTCATCCATACTTGTGGGAACCAATACCAAAGCTTTAGGACACGGATGAAGGGAGGGAGCAAATCAGGTCACCTAAATGGAAGGCACCACGGCTTGCAAAACCTTTCTCCCAAAAATAGCCTCAGAAGAAGCAAAAGTATCAAACTTGTAAAATTTGGTAAAAGTGTGCAGTGAAGACCAAGTCGCTGCCCTACATATCTGATCAACAGAAGCCTCGTTCTTGAAGGCCCATGTGGAAGCCACAGCCCTAGTGGAATGAGCTGTGATTCTTTCGGGAGGCTGCCGTCCGGCAGTCTCGTAAGCCAATCTGATGATGCTTTTAATCCAAAAAGAGAGAGAGGTAGAAGTTGCTTTTTGACCTCTCCTTTTACCTGAATAAACAACAAACAGGGAAGATGTTTGTCTAAAATCCTTTGTAGCATCTAAATAGAATTTTAGAGCGCGAACAACATCCAAATTGTGCAACAAGCGTTCCTTCTTTGAAACTGGTTTCGGACACAGAGAAGGTACGATAATCTCCTGGTTAATGTTTTTGTTAGAAACAACTTTTGGAAGAAAACCAGGTTTAGTACGTAAAACCACCTTATCTGCATGGAACACCAGATAAGGAGGAGAACACTGCAGAGCAGATAATTCTGAAACTCTTCTAGCAGAAGAAATTGCAACTAAAAACAAAACTTCCCAAGATAATAACTTAATATCAACGGAATGTAAGGGTTCAAACGGAACCCCCTGAAGAACTGAAAGAACTAGATTGAGACTCCAAGGAGGAGTCAAAGGTTTGTAAACAGGCTTGATTCTAACCAGAGCCTGAACAAAGGCTTGAACATCTGGCACAGCTGCCAGTTTTTTGTGAAGTAACACCGACAAGGCAGAAATCTGTCCCTTCAGGGAACTTGCCGATAATCCTTTTTCCAATCCTTCTTGAAGGAAGGATAGAATCCTAGGAATCTTAACCTTGTCCCAAGGGAATCCTTTAGATTCACACCAACAGATATATTTTTTCCAAATTTTGTGGTAAATCTTTCTAGTTACAGGCTTTCTGGCCTGAACAAGAGTATCGATAACAGAATCTGAGAAACCTCGCTTCGATAAAATCAAGCGTTCAATCTCCAAGCAGTCAGCTGGAGTGAAACCAGATTCGGATGTTCGAACGGACCCTGAACAAGAAGGTCTCGTCTCAAAGGTAGCTTCCAAGGTGGAGCCGATGACATATTCACCAGATCTGCATACCAAGTCCTGCGTGGCCACGCAGGAGCTATCAAGATCACCGACGCCCTCTCCTGATTGATCCTGGCTACCAGCCTGGGGATGAGAGGAAACGGCGGGAACACATAAGCTAGTTTGAAGGTCCAAGGTGCTACTAGTGCATCCACTAGAGCCGCCTTGGGATCCCTGGATCTGGACCCGTAGCAAGGAACTTTGAAGTTCTGACGAGAGGCCATCAGATCCATGTCTGGAATGCCCCAAAGTTGAGTGACTTGGGCAAAGATTTCCGGATGGAGTTCCCACTCCCCCGGATGCAATGTCTGACGACTCAGAAAATCCGCTTCCCAATTTTCCACTCCCGGGATGTGGATAGCAGACAGGTGGCAGGAGTGAGACTCCGCCCATAGAATAATCTTGGTCACTTCTTCCATCGCTAGGGAACTCCTTGTTCCCCCCTGATGGTTGATGTACGCAACAGTCGTCATGTTGTCTGATTGAAACCGTATGAACTTGGTCCTCGCTAGCTGAGGCCAAGCCTTGAGAGCATTGAATATCGCTCTCAGTTCCAGAATATTTATCGGTAGAAGAGATTCTTCCCGAGACCAAAGACCCTGAGCTTTCAGGGATCCCCAGACCGCGCCCCAGCCCATCAGACTGGCGTCGGTCGTGACAATGACCCACTCTGGTCTGTGGAATGTCATCCCTCGTGACAGGTTGTCCAGGGACAGCCACCAACGGAGTGAGTCTCTGGTCCTCTGATTTACTTGTATCTTTGGAGACAAGTCTGTATAGTCCCCATTCCACTGACTGAGCATGCACAGTTGCAATGGTCTTAGATGAATGCGCGCAAAAGGAACTATGTCCATTGTCGCTACCATCAACCCGATCACTTCCATGCACTGAGCTACGGAAGGAAGAGGAACGGAATGAAGTATTCGACAAGAGTCCAGAAGCTTTGTCTTTCTGGCCTCTGTTAGAAAAATCCTCATTTCTGAGGAGTCTATAATTGTTCCCAAGAAGGGAACCCTTGTTGACGGGGATAGAGAACTCTTTTCCACGTTCACTTTCCAGCCGTGCGATCTGAGAAAGGCCAGGACGATGTCCGTGTGAGCCTTTGCTCGAGGGAGGGACGACGCTTGAATCAGAATGTCGTCCAGGTAAGGTACAACTGCAATGCCCCTTGGTCTTAGCACAGCTAGAAGGGACCCTAGTACCTTTGTGAAAATCCTTGGAGCAGTGGCTAATCCGAAAGGAAGCGCCACGAACTGGTAATGTTTGTCCAGGAATGCAAACCTTAGGAACCGATGATGTTCCTTGTGGATAGGAATATGTAGATACGCATCCTTTAAATCCACCGTGGTCATGAATTGACCTTCCTGGATGGAAGGAAGGATAGTTCGAATGGTTTCCATCTTGAAAGATGGGACCTTGAGAAATTTGTTTAAGATCTTGAGATCTAGGATTGGTCTGAACGTTCCCTCTTTTTTGGGAACTATGAACAGATTGGAGTAGAACCCCATCCCTTGTTCTCTCAATGGAACAGGATGAATCACTCCCATTTTTAACAGGTCTTCTACACAATGTAAGAACGCCTGTCTTTTTATGTGGTCTGAAGACAACTGAGACCTGTGGAACCTTCCCCTTGGGGGAAGTCCCTTGAATTCCAGAAGATAACCCTGGGAGACTATTTCTAGCGCCCAAGGATCCAGAACATCTCTTGCCCAAGCCTGAGCGAAGAGAGAGAGTCTGCCCCCCACCAGATCCGGTCCCGGATCGGGGGCCGATATTTCATGCTGTCTTGGTAGCAGTGGCAGGTTTCTTTGCCTGCTTTCCCTTGTTCCAGCCTTGCATTGGTCTCCAAGCTGGCTTGGCCTGAGAAGTATTACCCTCTTGCTTAGAGGACGTAGCACCTTGGGCTGGTCCGTTTTTACGAAAGGGACGAAAATTAGGTCTATTTTTTGCCTTGAAAGGCCGATCCTGAGGAAGGGCATGGCCCTTACCCCCAGTGATATCAGAGATAATCTCTTTCAAGTCAGGACCAAACAGCGTTTTCCCCTTGAAAGGAATGTTTAGTAGCTTGTTCTTGGAAGACGCATCAGCCGACCAAGATTTCAACCAAAGCGCTCTGCGCGCCACAATAGCAAACCCAGAATTCTTAGCCGCTAACTTAGCCAATTGCAAAGAGGCGTCTAGAGTGAAAGAATTAGCCAATTTGAGAGCATTGACTCTGTCCATAATCTCCTCATAAGGAGGAGAGTCACTATCGAGCACCTTAATCAGTTCATCAAACCAGAAATATGCGGCTGTAGTGACAGGGACAATGCATGAAATGGGTTGTAGAAGGTAACCCTGCTGAACAAACATCTTTTTAAGCAAACCTTCTAATTTTTTATCCATAGGATCTTTGAAAGCACAACTATCCTCTATGGGAATAGTGGTGCGTTTGTTTAAAGTAGAAACCGCTCCCTCGACCTTGGGGACTGACTGCCATAAGTCCTTTCTGGGGTCGACCATAGGAAACAATTTTTTAAATATGGGGGGAGGGACGAAAGGAATACCGGGCCTTTCCCATTCTTTATTAACAATGTCCGCCACCCGCTTGGGTATAGGAAAAGCTTCTGGGAGCCCCGGCACCTCTAGGAACTTGTCCATTTTACATAGTTTCTCTGGGATGACCAAATTTTCACAATCATCCAGAGTGGATAATACCTCCTTAAGCAAAATGCGGAGATGTTCCAATTTAAATTTAAAAGTAATCACATCAGATTCAGCCTGCTGAGAAATGTTCCCTAAATCAGTAATTTCTCCCTCAGACAAAACCTCCCTGGCTCCCTCAGATTGGGTTAGGGGCCCTTCAGAGATATTAATATCAGCGTCGTCATGCTCTTCAGTAACTAAAACAGAGCATCCACGCTTACGCTGACAAGGGTTCATTTTGGCTAAAATGTTTTTGACAGAATTATCCATTACAGCCGTTAATTGTTGCATAGTAAGGAGTATTGGCGCGCTAGATGTACTAGGGGCCTCCTGAGTGGGCAAGACTCGTGTAGACGAAGGAGGGAATGATGCAGTACCATGCTTACTCCCCTCACTTGAGGAATCATCTTGGGCATCATTGTCATTATCACATAAATCACATTTATTTAAATGAATAGGAATTCTGGCTTCCCCACATTCAGAACACAGTCTATCTGGTAGTTCAGACATGTTAAACAGGCATAAACTTGATAAGAAAGTACAAAAAACGTTTTGAAATAAAACCGTTACTGTCACTTTAAATTTTAAACTGAACACACTTTATTACTGCAATTGCGAAAAAACATGAAGGAATTGTTCAAAATTCACCAAACTTTCACCACAGTGTCTTAAAGCCTTGAAAATATTGCACACCAATTTTGGAAGCTTTAACCCTTAAAATAACGGAACCGGAGCCGTTTTAAGCTTTAACCCCTTTACAGTCCCTGGTATCTGCTTTGCTGAGACCCAACCAAACCCAAGGGGAATACGATACCAAATGATGCCTTCAGAAGTCTTTTATCAGTATCAGAGCTCCTCTCACATGCGACTGCATGCCATGCCTCTCAAAAAACAAGTGCGCAACACCGGCGCGAAAATGAGACTCTGCCTATGCTTTGGGAAAGCCCCTAAAGAATAAGGTGTCTAAAACAGTGCCTGCCGATATAAATATATCAAAATACCCAGAATAAATGATTCCTCAAGGCTAAATAAGTGTTAATATCAATCGATTTAGCCCAAAAAATGTCTACAGTCTAAATAAGCCCTTGTGAAGCCCTTATTTACAATCGAAATAAACATGGCTTACCGGATCCCATAGGGAAAATGACAGCTTCCAGCATTACATCGTCTTGTTAGAATGTGTCATACCTCAAGCAGCAAAGGACTGCAAACTGTTCCCCCAACTGAAGTTAATGCTCTCAACAGTCCTGTGTGGAACAGCCATGGATTTTAGTTACGGTTGCTAAAATCATTTTCCTCATACAAACAGAATTCTTCATCTCTTTTCTGTTTCTGAGTAAATAGTACGTACCAGCACTATTTGAAAATAACAAACTCTTGATTGAATAATGAAAAACTACAGTTAAACACTAAAAAACTCTAAGCCATCTCCGTGGAGATGTTGCCTGTACAACGGCAAAGAGAATGACTGGGGTAGGCGGAGCCTAGGAGGGATCATGTGACCAGCTTTGCTGGGCTCTTTGCCATTTCCTGTTGGGGAGGAGAATATCCCACAAGTAAGGATGACGCCGTGGACCGGACACACCTATGTTGGAGAAATAAATGTAAATCATATTTTCATTCCTCAGTATATAACAATATTTGTATCATTGTGTGAACTGAATGCTAATCAAGTCTGTATTTATGTGAATTAACTTTACAAAGTAATGTAAAATACATGAATAATGTTTATTTTAACTATTTCTAGATTTTTTTGATAGTTGTATGAACTGTATATGAAAAATCAAATTATTTTTTTTATATAGAACATTTTTTGTTTGAATGCACAATAAATTACATGGTTTGACATCTCATTTGAGTTGTGCTTTGATAGATCTGTAGTGTTGAGTGATAGCAAAAAATACATAAATAACAGAAATGTTGTGAATATGATAAAAAAAAAAAAACTGAATGGTTCATACTAATGGGTGGATTTAAATAATTTACCTCAAAAATATATAATATATTTAAATGATGTAGATTTTGTAGAAACAAGTCTGCATAAGCTTTTAAAGAATTAAATATCACTCCACAGTTGGCCTATAATCGTAGATCAAACTTACATAATTAAAGGGACATTAAACACTAAATAAATGCTAGATAGAATGATGCATTCAAAGAAAAGATTAGTTTGAGAATAATATGTAGATGTATTTTTTTACAAGTTTATTTAGCTGTTTAAAAATGGACAAATTAAGTGTAAAGTTTGGTGTCTATAAAACAATGGGAGCTGCCATGTTGTAACTTAGGTACCTTCTCTGCTGTAGTCAATTAGGGACAGTTATAAATAGGTCACTAGCGCAGGGGTCGCCAACCTTTCGGACCTCAGGGACCACTAAACTCACAATTTTGAATTCCATGGACCACTAACATTAGGTACAAACTTCTATAATGTATGTGTATATATGTATGTCTCTATGTATATATATTTAGTGTGAAAAGAGAATGTAGCCAGGGCGCTGTGATGTAAAGATTAGAAGTCTAAATGCTGCCAAAAAACCACCTATTGTGTTTCCAGATTCCCTAAAATCTAGATGCACAATATAAAAGTAAATGCAAAAGAAAGGGTGTTTGTGGATTAACGCATAAACTAAGAATGAATAAATGAAAGATGTATAAAAAGGTATCGCATAAAAATAAAAAAAAGTTCACTACAATAAAAACAATACATTTGAAACAATTATTATTGATTCACAAATGCTGAAGCAATAAGTTAAAAATGAAGAATTAATGACAGTTAAAAATTCGATATAGATTTATAAAAAACAACAAAATATATTTATAATGTCCAAAATTCTGTAAAAACGAAAATCCCAGTTAGAGGGAGAGCATAAATAGCTCCTAGTTATGGATAAAAATACACAAGTGGTAATCAAAAGTTCATAATATTAGAAAAATGGGAAAGCTCAATAGTCCTGGTCCCTTTTGGGCATCTACTTACACTCTTCTACCTCAATCATATGAGGTAAGGGCCGCACAGTGTAGAAAAGATCTTTGTAATAGATACCAGGGCTAGCTTGTCTCCACGTTGTATAGTGATAGTGCTGTCCAACGTTGTCCAAAAATGTAGTCACAGGTTACATTTAAAACCCTCAATAGTTATGAGGTAATCATAAAGCACTTCCACAAAGTATATATAACTTCTCTCCAACTGGATACAAGTAAGGACAATAACAGTGGCGTTATCTCCAAAGCAATCCTGGCGCGTTTCAAAGGCACTATGAACCTTCTTCATCAGAGGATTAAATTTAATCCTCTGATGAAGAAGGTTCATAGTGCCTTTGAAATCTAAAGACCGCTGCTCCATAACCTGTCCGCCTGCTCTGAGGAGGCGAACAGACAATGCCGCAATTCAACTAGATCGAATACGATCGGGTTGAATGAAACCCCCTGCTAGCGGCCAATCTGCAGGGGGCGGTGTTGCACCAGCAGTTCACAAGAGCTGCTGATGCAATGCTGAATGCGGAGAGCGTATTGTTCTCCGCATTTAGCGGTCTGTCGGAAATGATCCGCTGATTGGCATTTAACAAATAGGCCCCATATTATATATATATATATATATACACACACACACATACTGTACATAACTAGTATAACCATAGCTAAGTTTACATAAAGAGGTCGAATTACCAAAGGTCTTGCGGACCTGATCTGACAGTTGCGGATCAGGTCCGCAAGACCTCGCTGAATGCGGAGAGCAATACGCTCTCCGTATTCAACATTACACGAGCAGCTCACAAGAGCTGCTGGGGCAACGTCGCCCCCTGCAGACTCACGGCCAATCGGCTGCCAGTAGGGAGGTGTCAACTCGATCGGGTTGAATTGTGGCGATTCCTGTCCGCCTCCTCAGAACAAGTGGACAGGGTTATGGAGCAGCGGTCTTTAGACGGCTGCTTCATAACTGCTGTTTCTGGTGAGTCTGAAGACTCGCCAGAAACACAGGCCCACAAGCTCCATTCGGAGCTTGATAAATGGGCCTCTATGTATATATTTACACATTTTTAAGAATTATTTTTTGGAATTAAATAACTGAATGACAGAACTGAGAGAATACTTCCAAATGACAGATGAAGGGTGAGTGCCAACCTCTGAGCTGGAAACAGAGAGGCAGAAAGTGGGGTAAAAAAGAATTATGTTTAAAAGGACCACAAGACTTCCAAGTTACCTCCCCAGTTAGGAATTATTCAAAACTACTTATGATCATGGACAGACATTGCAGTCATAAATTAAGTTTATATCAGAAAGCGCTCAATATGGATGTGAGCTAACCATGACTGATGTTACTGGCAATTACTATAATACTGGTGGGGAAATTATTAGAATGAAAAATAATTAATATTTAATTTAAATAAAGAAGATGGAGGGGAGGAAGACAAAAAGTGATGTAAGTCTATCTGAAGGAATTAGGAAAACTACTACAAAGAGACAGGTAAAGGAAAGAAAATAAATTAAATATAAAAAAGCAATTTTTTTTCTTTTTTTATATACTTTAATTCCACTATTTCAAGCCAAGACTAAACCAACCTCCGCTGGCTTTAGAATGGAAGCATCTTCCTCTGAGTAGCACGCCGGACGGGAGGAGTTAAAAATACAATCTAGCTACACAAGTTGCGTAGTACTACGCAACGTGCGTAGGGAGATTGTAAATTAACTCCTCCTCCATCGGTTGTCACTGATGTCCAGCCAGGCACTGTAGGGAGTTGCAGCACGACGTGGGGGACACCATCAGAGTAGATTAATTCCTGCTTGATGGTGTCAAGGACCACCAACATCTTCTTGCGGATCACTGGTTGGCGACCGCTGCACTAGAGTATGCAGCCAATGACTGTGTTGAATATAACAATGTTCTGCACTTCCATTTCTAAAAGGAACTGAAAAGCTCACAATTTCAGAATGGAATTATAGGACAAGGGGACAAAATAAATAATGAAAGTATATCAAGAGTTTTTTTTTTTTTTTTTTAAAGTTATTTTTGGAAATTTTTAACTTAACAATGGTAAGCTTCAATATGACAATGGTTCAAATATAATCGTATTTCACATTTAGAAACATAAGCTTATATACTTTGCTGCTGCTGTAAAAGTTATGGTTCCATGTCCCAGTTGCAGCTTTTCATGTGATTTTTCAAACATTGAAAAGAGAGTAGGATCAAACAACAAATCCATACAATAGATAAATAAACAGTATGGTAAATAAAATAATAACTTACTTCTGCGTTTCTTCGTCTGGACCGGCATTGGTTCTTAATGGTTGTGGTTGCTATGGTATTAAGAGGTCTGTTCACTATGAGGAGAATGTTTGGTTAGCATAGGGCTATAGATTTACACATGGTATGATAACTCAACATGGGAGATATTCCCTTCGTTTGTCAATTATTGAAATGACCATCCTGTCCTAGGGAGGGCAAACAACAGTTTGGAGAGGATGTAAGTTAGATGTGGAGTGCAGCGACTCGTGCCAAATAAATTTGGCATCTAAAAGGGTGTCAACTTTATTACAGCATAGGTAGCCATATTGTTCTAGTGTAAATTGGTCCTCTACTTCCTCAAGCCCCATTGATTTAGATAAAGTTAGGTGTTTTTTCCAGTGACGGGCTATTAATTCTCTTGCACTATTAAGGCCTATTTGAAACACCAACAGCTTTAAGCGACATGGTAAGTCAGGAAGGTCGTTCAAGAGCGCAATTTTTGGGCTTAGTGTTAGTTCCAGTGAAAAGCTTTGTCTAAAATGCTGTTCTATCGCTTTCCATAGTGGGCGAACTCTGGTACATCGCCACCACATATGTATCAAGCTGCCATGGCTTCCGCAGCCACGCCAACACCTGTCCGACAGATTTGGATAAATGCTATTTAATCTCGATGGGGTTAAATACCATCGTAAAATGATCTTATAATTTAACTCTAGTATGTTAGGCGAAGTCGAGGATTTCTTAACAAATTTAAATATTTTGGCCCAGTTATCTTATCTTACCACCAACATCTTCTTGCGGATCACTGGTTGGCGACCGCTGTACTAGAGTATGCAGCCAATGACTGTGTTGAATATAACAATGTTCTGCACTTCCATTTCTAAAAGGAACTGAAAAGCTCACAATTTCAGAATGGAATTATAGGAAAAGGGGACAAAATAAATAATGAAAGTATATCAAGAGTTTTTTTATATATACAATTTATCATTTTATATCCCTATCTAAAAGTGTTTAATGTCCATTTAAAGCTGGATTCATACTTTTTAATATTTTATCACTTTAAAATATTTTATTCTAAGATATTTTCCTAGATTTATAAATATGCGTTAACTTGTTTATGTTTTGTATTAACTTAAATAAAGGGGAAACAAATTATGTTTGTCTTTTAAAGTTAAAGTAAACTATAAAAATATAGTAAAATTAAACGTTACTTTAATTCATAATTTTTTTTCACATCGTTGTTTAAAACCTTTTTTTTTTACAATTGTATTTTCCAAAGTCACTCGCCGATTCTCCACCTGCATGAAAAAAAAATGTTTTCCTTTGCAGTGACGAATCCAGCAATATCAAACTGATTGGTTCCCCCAGTGGCGTCTAAATCAGTTCAATATACGCCCCCGGCTTTAAATTCGCATGCGGCTAACTCTGAATGACATCTGTTTCTTGAAGTGTGTTCACGCAAACAGCACGCGCATTTTAATTCCCATACTTTCGTCACTGCATTTACTAGCACGATCTCCGCTGACATACTAAACAATGAATCGAGTGATTCATTGTTAGTATGTATCTTAGCAGAGATCGAAATATTGCGCATGCGCATGAATTATTTTCTCCAGAACAAGCACGCTTCATTATGTATACGGCGGGTGGGACCGCTGGTAAGAATTAGAAAGATAAAGCCAGAAGAAAGCAAGGGGGCGGAGGAACATGGCGAAAGGTTAGATAGCAATTATATCTATATTTCACAAACTGTTAACAACAAAAATAAATAAAGTTAGTGATTACACTAGTTTATAGTCCACTAAACCATAGCCGTATTCATATGTGGTTAAATTTACTTTTACTTTAACACATTATCATTATTATTATTATTTTAAAACATATTAAATTGATGTCCAAACATTTTTTTTAAATGTAAATATATTGTTTCAATGTGTTTCTCTGTATCACTTAAAAGACAAACAAATGCTTTTTCCTGTTTCTTGATAGGATTGCAGAGACATGCATCCCTATTTAACAATAAAGCTGTAGGAGTTGTACCCATTAGCCAATGAACATCTGTAACAAGTATCAGAGCCAAACTGGGAACGAAAAATAGGCTGGGGCATTTTAAGGCAGTCACCCCTCTCTTAACTTGTTATTTTACACAGTAAAAATGACA
Source organism: Bombina bombina (assembly GCF_027579735.1). Taxonomy (NCBI): domain Eukaryota; kingdom Metazoa; phylum Chordata; class Amphibia; order Anura; family Bombinatoridae; genus Bombina; species Bombina bombina. Next base: position 135,531,065 of record NC_069499.1, on the reverse strand, counting down.
AATATAATGTTCTTGTTTAATTAACAACTAATATATAAAGTTTTCAGTCACTGAATTTTGTAAACTGGTATTAGTAAAAAAAAGTGAGATATAATTAACAAATAATAGAAATAAAATAGAGAACATCAAATTCACTGTGCAGTGGAGTCCCTTAACCCACACAGTGCCAGCAGGAATATATGGGACATTACTGTCCGTTTATACCCTAGATTGGGCTAGATAGAGGGGAGCGCAAATGTTTGCGCCTGAGCAATAAGGGATATATTGCAAAGCTTTGCGCTCATCGTGCTTACCGCTTGTATTATGAGTTGAAACTAAACACAATCACATGAGCACAATCACAATTTACGCTACAATCATTACCGCAACTTCAGATCTCTGGTTAACTGTTTTGCAAAACTAAAATGTTGTACAAAACACTTAAAAATACATTACAAAGTACACTTACACTCATAATAACACCATCTAATAAACATATTCCCAAAAAAGCATTGCACACAAAAGTTATAAAGGCTCAACGATATGAGATCTCAGGTGTTATATATATATATCTAAAGATGGATATGGTGTTATATATACAGTATGTCTAAAGATGGATATGTGTTATATATATGTCTAAAGATGGATATGTACTGTATGCATGTATATATATATATATATATATATATATATTTATATATAGATAGATAGATAGATAGATATATGTTTATATACACAAATAACCTATTTATAGATAGGTGCACAAAGAAAATGTTGTAAGCACAAGGAGCACATTAAAATATAACATGTATTTAGTTATTAACCCCTTAATGACCACAATGTACCCTGTATGTCACTGGTCGTTAAGGGTTTTTTCAGGACATAATAGCACAAGTCTAGCAAGAACACGCTATTAATGACCTCCCTCCAGCAGGCTTTGTGGAATAGAGCAGTCTCAACGCTGGTGGCAAGACCGCGCTATAAAACAATCAAGTCCCAAAAAAAGACCAGCGACATACAGGGTACGTCGCTGGTCCTTAAGGGGTTAAATAAAAGTCAGCTGTATTTTACTGGGAAAAATGCTGCCATGAAACAGTTAAAAACACTTCTCTGCTGGGCAGCCAACAGTTCAACAGAATGTTTGTACTTCTACTGGAAAAAGGTTGTAACTTGGGATAAGTGAAATCGGTTTATGTAGTTTGCGGGTGGAATGATAGTGTATGTGAGAATCACTGCAGGCTCAGATTACAATAATTAAATAACAAGTTACGCAGTGATATTAAATATATATGTTTATGATTATATACATATATATTATGTGCTAATATGTGTATATACACATAATAACACATAAATACATATGTATATAAGAATATGAATATATATTTACAGGAAACACACAGTTCCAATAGACCGCTATGTGAAGTTACTTTTCAGTGCTGTTTTTTTACTAACACCCCACACCCGCCAATTTTACCCCAAAAATACTGCCTAGTACAGTTATTGTATAAAAATAAAGATACTATCATCTTTATTTTTTAATAAAATACACTACACTGTATTTTGGGGCATTTGGGGTAGATACCGTAGATTATAAAATTAACCTGAGATCTGATCTCTAGTAAATTCTATAAGCTCTATTTGCTACTGCGAGCTTGCAATAGCAATAACCAGCCACTTGTAATGGCTAATTAATTATTGTGCGCCCGCAAATGGGCAAATTTGCCGGTTTGCATGCGTGCGATAATTTAGCGCTCCACTTGTAATCTAGCCCATAATGCATCCCACTATGTGTAAAACACAGACAAAAACTGTGATTATACATTTGAAAAACTGAGACCTCAAATGAACAGTGTGAAAACGACAAGACAGGTAAAGACAAATAAAATCACAAATAAAAAGAGCACTCACCAAAAACATGGTTGTGAAAATACAATGTAGACTGCACAGTTCTTAAGCTACGGGTTTAATATGTACAAAATATTACATAATTTCTGTAGCAGTAAATCAACATGTACAATAACATAAGCTATTGGCTCGTGTTATCATGGATCAATCAGATTGCACAATGGCACACATGTAATAATTTCCCAAAACAATATCTTAATACACCCATACCGATAACAACTTAAGGATATGGGGTCATACTAAAACATATAACGCCTATTGTTCAAATTATCCCTTGTATGGCTGCCTTGCATGGCTGCCATTCGTTAAATCAATGCACTATACCGGAACTGGTTACTCTTAACTGGGTTTCTGCCTTGTATGTCTGCCATTCGTTAAATCAATGCACTATACCGGCACTGGTTACTCTTAACTGGGTGAGTCATAACGGAAAGGGGGCTGCTTGTAAAAAATTAACCCGCTGGCATAATTTGAGGCATACCTCTAACATTACAGGGGAAACCAGGGTTAGAAACAAGTCAATTACAATATTAACACCCTTACACTTTATCCATTATTGCTGTATACTGATAGGCCACACATTATTCCAGTCGGCGACTAATAGGTTGAAGCAGATCAACAATGTGCGCCCAATAATTTATTAGGACATATCACACAACAAAGTATACAAGCTAATCCTATTCTTCCCAGGGGAAGTTCTCACTTAAAGTGATATAATACCCATATGATAAATCACTTGAGTGATGCAGCATAATAAAATGCATTAGTAGTTATTAACCAAAAACTCACAGAGTAAATTCTCTCTGCTATTCAACTATCTCTCTTATGTTCTGCCCTATCTCTATTTTTCAACTCTCTCTGATGTTCAAATGCTCTCTGATGTTTAATTGCTCTCTCTCTGCAGATCACCTCTGTCTCTGCTGCCGCCCACGTTTTCACTCCCAAACAGACACCACCAAAAAGGTTCATAAACTTTTTCCGCCTCTTTTTACGTATGTCTACCACAGCAGTATGCAGGGAACTATAGTTCCCCAGCTACAGATATTGCATGGCAATAGCACTGCAATGGCTTTAAGAATCCAGTTAAAGTAAACAATCAGGAATAAAAAAAAAAGGATATTCCTTTCAAACGTTCTGGGGACAAACGGACAGTGTGTTAAAAAACTGAGACAATCTAGTTAGACATGGGACATTTGGCCACCCTAACCTATACCGGTCTTAGAACCACGGCCAGGTGTGCAAATAATTTCAAAACCAGACTACCATACACCACCACCTTTGTCTTGGATTTTGTTTGGCACCTATTTTATAAATCCGTGTCTATGGTTATAGGGAAGTTTTGTTTTATTACGAGGCTGTACCTGCCTCTTTCTGTGTTGCTTCCCTATCCCTATACATAATGAAGTACCCTTTGAACAGTGGCAGAACTTTCAGTGTTGTAAAGGTCACAGGTGGGCCCGGGCTCTGGAGGTCTGCCACTTGGGGGTTGAACTAACATGTTTGACCGTGCCCTATAGTTCCACGACTGATGGGAAAGCCCAGGACTTGAGGAGGGCCCTGTACGGAGCAAGGGGCCCAGGATGGTAGTGGGAGGGGCCAAAATTAACACTGCACCTTCCTGCCCGGGTGTGTGTGAGCAGTCAGGGCTACTATAGGGATCTGAGGACCTGGCTCTCTTACTGAAGTCTTCTGTCAGCCTCCCTCAGTCTCATTGCTGTAAAAGTAACATCCCAGGCCGTCCTACCTCTGCATTCACTGCCTGAGCCAGAGCTACAGATATGATTGGTGACAGTTTAGCCAAAGACTGGGTGCTGGCCAATGGCTTTGTTGCCAATGAGAAGGCTCTGAAAAACCTCAACCAGGAATATGAGACTTTGAGGAATGTGTGCCTCCAGTCTAAGACCCTTTTGAAAGACCCCTACTCCCTTGCCATCTACACCAGCCTGTGATTTAAAGAACTGGGACCTAACTCTAAAACCCAAGGTGTGGTATGAAAGAGACCCACTGTCTGAGCTGACAGCTGTGCTCTAGGTGAAAGCAGTGGTATTGAGTGCATGATGCAGTAATCAGACCTGAGCTTGTGATATGCTGAGAATACACATTCCTCATACATTTCTAAGTTTTGTCCGAATAGAAGTGCACACTGTTATCATCTTAAAAGGATAAGAAAGTCAAAATTAACCTTGCATGATTCAGATAGAGCATGTCATTTTAAGACACTTTTAAATTAACACATTTTCAAATGTGCTTCCTTCTCTTGGTATCCCTTGCTCAAAAAGAATACGCACATAGTGGGAGTTAGCTGCTGATTGGTGCCTGCACACATTTGTCTATTGTCTCTTGTGATTGGCTAGCTAGATGTGTTCAGCTAGCTGCCAGTAGTGCAATGCTGTCCCTACAGCAAAGTATAACAAGATAAGGAAGCAAATTTGATAATAGAAATAAATTGGAAAGCTGCTTAAAATTGTATGTTCTACCCAAATCATGAAAGAAAATGTTGCGGTTTCCTGTCCCTTCAAACTTATTCTTAGGCTTCAGTTTAAGGCCCTGATATTCAAAGAATCTCCAGCTTGGAGAGAAATTGTAGTTCAAACAAACTTCACAAAGGCTGAACTCACTGAATTTTTTAAAAGAAAAAGGACGGAACTCTCCAGCACTGCAAGATCTCTCTCACTTCTGTATGGAGCAGTGCAATATAACACTGCATGATATGAGAGTTTTGTTACACTTACACTTTGTGCATTGTGAAATGATTTTAGGAATATTCCATACGCATAGGTTTCCAAGTAATGTAAGGCAAATAAAGGCCAGATACTACAAAGATGGAAATATTGGTTTAATACTGGTTCCACTTCAGCATGCTGGTATTTAGGCTGCTTTTAAAGTATGCAGTTACTGTGACTGGCTGTCACAGTGATTGTATACAAAGTAACAATCACATTCCTCAAATGCAGGCATCCAGAGAGAGAATGAAAGACACACTGAACTCAACATAAGTTTTACTGCTAGAAGGATTGGGCTGGAATTATTCTTTAGAGTCGCCCATTTCTAAAATAGGTCCAGTACTGTGAGGCATATGACATTGATATGATAAACACATTCTATCTGACAAACACAAGGGTTAGCCTTCTGAGGTCTCATGTCTGTCTATGTAATATGGGAGAAGAGACGGCCAACTGACCTGTTGTGTGACCATGTCCTATCCTGAAATTACCACTGTTGACAATTACAGTTGAAATGATTAACAGAAATGGTTTACTGTGTTATATGCATGGATTCTTGCACTGGAGCCCTGAGGTTTCTAGTTAAGACTTTTTGAACACATATTCCTATAGTCTAGATAGTTTTGATGTGCTCACTTCTCCACAATGCTGAATAGACGTGTATTTGTTTTGGACGAATCAAAGAAAATAACTAAAATGGTACTTTCATTATTTTCTTTGCTTTACCGAAAACTGAAATACAGAAAACAAAAAACAAAACAAAAAATAGTTTTCACATATGTATGCTGTTTTTATGATGCAAGCAGGCATTATCCAATGGATGCAAACCAAGAAGGAGCAGCAGAATAAATTGACAATTTCTCTCAGCCTGTCAGTGGAAGCCTGTGACATTTTCTAGCCAACCAGCATTCTCAGGGGGAGGGAGGGAGGGAGGGAAGTGAAAGGGTGATTTTCAACTTATTCCAGAGTCTTCAGAGGCTCGGATCTTTGGAGAAACTAGAGGAGGCTAGACACATCCGGTGGTTTTGTCACAGTAGCAATGCTGGTGGTACTTGCGCTACTACCTTTTAAAGTGGGTTAGTCACAAATAGCTAGTGAACCAACACGCAGTCCCCCTCTGACTCTCTAACAGTAGTACTGGTGATGGTGGCAGTGGAAAAGGGTTGCACCATTGCATTTGCTGTTGAGGTTGTGCAGGGGCTGCTACTGATGTTCTTGTGGCTCCTGTAGCAGCTGAGGAAGGAAAGAGTCTGCGGCTGCACTTTGAGGGGATAGGGCCCTTTTTGGCGGGATTATTTCTCTGCATTTCTTTTTTTTTTTTTTTTAAATAAAAAACTTACTGAGTGCAGCTTTAGAACAAACAGACTCAGTAAACAACTGGAACGTCCAATAAAACTTATATACTAAGTGCAAAGCCAGCAGTGCTTAGCTATGCACCAAAAGGTTAATACATTTTTAAAATTAAAGTGGGCATGAGTGAGTGTGTATGTGCGGTGAGTAAAAAATGGTTGCTGGGTGACGCAATAACATGGTGTTACTGACACTGCAAGAGTAAAACCACATTGAGCTAATTCAACCAATGATAACTAACAGCGAGATTACGAGTTTGGCGTTAGCCTTAAAAAGCCGCGTTGAGAGGTCCCAACGCTGCTTTTTATCTAACGCTGGTATTACAAGTCTGGCAGGTAGAGGTTTACCGCTTACTTTTCTTCCACGACTCGAGGCTACCGCAAATCCACTTATGTCAATTGCGTATCCTATCTTTTTAATGGGATTTGCCTAACGCTGGTATTACAAGTCTTGGAAGAAGTGAGCGGTAGACCCTCTCCTGTCAAGACTTCGACCGCATTTAAAAGTCAGTAATTAAGAGTTTTATGGGCTAACGCCGGAACATAAAATTCTTAACTAAAGTGCTACAATGTACACTAATACCCATAAACTACCTATTAACCCCTAAACCGAGGCCCCCCACATCGCAAACACTATAATACATTTTTTTAACCCCTAATCTGCCGACCGGACATCGCCGCCACCTACATTATACTTATGAACCCCTAATCTGCTGCCCCTAACATCGCCGACACCTACATTATAGTTATTAACCCCTAATCTGCTGCCCCCAACATCGCCGCAACCTAACTACACTTATTAACCCCTAATCTGCCGACCGGACATCGCCGCCACTTTAATAAATGTATTAACCCCTAAACTACCGCACTCCCACCTCGCAAACACTAGTTAATTTTTATTAACCCCTAATCTGCCTGCCCTAACATCGCGACACCTACTTACATTTATTACCCCCTAATCTGCCACCCCCAACGTCGCCGCTACTATATTAAAGGTATTAACCCCTAAACCTAAGTCTAAACCTAACCCTAACCCCCCCCAACTTAAATATAATTTAAATTAAATTTAAATTTTTAAAAAACATTATTCCTATTTAAAACTAAATACTTACCTGTAAAATAAACCATAAGATAGCTACAATATAATTAATAGTTACATTGTAGCTAGCTTAGGGTTTATTTTTATTTCACAGGCAAGTTTGTATTTATTTTAATTAGGTAGAATAGTTATTAAATAGTTATTAACTATTTAATAGCTACCTAGCTAAAATAAATACAAAATTACCTGTAAAATAAAACCTAACCTAAGTTACAATTACATCTAACACTTTACTATCATTAAATAAATTAACTAAACTAACTACAATTAATTACAATTAAATACAATAAACTAAATTACGAAGAACCCCCCCCCACTAAATTACGAAAAAAAATAAACACTAAATTACATTTAAAAAAAATTTACAAGAAGTTTAACCTAATTACACCTAATCTAAGCCCCCTAATAAAATTTAAAAAAAACCTCAAAATAATAAAATGCCCTACCCTATACTAAATTACAAATAGCCCTTAAAAGGGCCTTTTGGGGGGCATTGCCCCAAAGTAATCAGCTCTTTTACCTGTAAAAAAAAGAAAACAATACCCCCCCAACATTACAACCCACCACCCACACACCCCTACTCTAAAACCCACCCAATACCCCCTTAAAAAAACCTAACACTACCCCCTTGAAGATCACCCTACCTTGAGACGTCTTCACCCAGCCAGGCACAAGTGGTCCTCCGATCCGTCCAGTAGTCTTCATCTGATGGGGTAGAAGAGGACATCCAGACTGGCAGAAGTCTTCATCCTATCTGGGCAGAAGAGAACATCCGGACCGGGAGAAGACTTCATCCAAGCGGCATCTTCTATCTTCATCCACCAGATGAGGAACGGCTCCATCTTGAAGCCCTCCGGCGCGGAACATCCTTCTAGGCCAACGACTAACAACGAATGAATATTCCTTTAAATGACATCATCCAAGATGGCGTCCCTCGAATTCCGATTGGCTGATAGGATTCTATCAGCCAATCGGAATTAAGGTAGGAAAAATCTGATTGGTTGATGCAATCAGCCAATCGGATTGAAGTTCAATCTGATTGGCTGATTGGATCAGCCAATAGAATTGACCTCGCATTCTATTGGCTGATCCAATCAGCCAATCGGATTGAACTTCAATCCGATTGGCTGATTGCATCAGCCAATCGGATTTTTCCTACCTTAATTCTGATTGGCTGATAGAATCCTATCAGCCAATCGGAATTCGAGGGACGCCATCTTGGATGACGTCATTTAAAGGAACCGTCATTCGTCGTTAGTCCGTCGTCCTGGAAGGATGCTCCACACCGGATGTCTACAAGATGGAGTCGCTCCTCGTCGGATAGATGAAGATAGAAGATGCCGCTTGGATGAAGCCTTCTCCTGGTCTGGATGTCCTCTTCTGCCCGGATAGGATGAAGACTTCTGCCGGTCTGGATGTCCTCTTCTGCCCCATCGGATGAAGACTACTGGACGGATCGGAGGACCACTTGTGCCCGGCTGGGTGAAGACGGCTCAAGGTAGGGTGATCTTCAAGGGGGTAGTGTTAGGTTTTTTTAAGGGGGTATTGGGTGGGTTTTAGAGTAGGGGTGTGTGGGTATTCTTCCTCTGATCCAGGAGGGTCAATATATGACTACCGTGGATTTAAAGGACGACTTAGGAAATCTGCCTCCCAGTTCTCTACCCCTGGGATATGGATTGCTGAGAGATGGCAAGAGTGATCCTCCGCCCATCGGATTATTTTGGTTACCTTCATCATTGCTAGAGAACTCTGTGTTCCTCCTTGATGATTGATATAGGCTACAGTCGTGATGTTGTCCGATTGAAATCTGATGAATTTGGCCGTAGCTAGCTGAGGCCACACTAGAAGCGCACTGAATATCGCTCTCAGTTCTAGAATGTTTATCGGGAGGAGAGTTTCCTCCCGAGATCATAAGCCCTGTGCTTTCAGGTATTTCCAGACTGCACCCCAGCCTAGCAGGCTGGCATATGTTGTTACTATGAGCCACTCTGGCCTGCGGAAACACATTCCCTGAGACAGGTGGTCCTGAGACAACCACCAGAGAAGAGAATCTCTGGTCTCTTGGTCCAGATGCAGTTGAGGAGATAAATCTTCATAATCCCCATTCCACTGTTTGAGCATGCATAGTTGCAGTGGTCTGAGGTGTAGGCGGGCATAAGGAATTATGTCCATTGCCGCTATCATGAGTCCAATTACCTCCATACACTGAGCCACTTATGGCCGAGGAATGGAATGAAGAGCTCGGCAAGTGGTTAAAAGTTTTGATTTTCTGACCTCCGTCAGAAATATTTTAATTTCTACCGAGTCTATGAGAGTCCCTAGGAAGGAAACTCTTGTGAGAGGGATGAGAGAACTATTTTTTATGTTCACCTTCCACCCGTGAGATCTCAGAAAAGCCAACACGATGTCCGTGTGAGACTTGGCTAGCTGGAAAGTCGACGCCTGAATTAAGATGTCGTCTAGATAAGGCGCCACTGCTATACCCCGCGGTCTTAGAAGCGCCAAAAGGGTCCCTAGCAGCTTTGTGAAAATTCTGGGAGCCGTGGCCAACCCAAAAGGAAGGGCAACAAACTGGTAATGCCTGTCCAGAAAGGCGAATCTGAGGAATTGATGATGATCTCTGTGAATAGGGATGTGTAGATACGCATCCTTTAAATCCACGGTAGTCATATATTGACCCTCCTGGATCAGAGGAAGAATAGTCCGAATAGTCTCCATCTTGAAAGATGGTACTCTGAGGAATTTGTTTAGAATTTTGAGATCCAAGATCGGTCTGAAAGTTCCCTCTTTTTTGGGAACCACAAACAGGTTGGAGTAAAAACCTAGCCCTTGTTCCGCTCTTGGAACTGGGCGGATCACTCCCATGGTATGTAGGTCTTCTACACAGCATTAGAACGCCTCTCTCTTTGTCTGTTTTGCAGACAATTGAGAAATGTGAAATCTCCCACTTGGGGGGGAGTCTTTGAAGTCCAGAAGATATCCTTGGGACACAATTTTTAAAGCCCAGGAATCATGAACATCTCTTGCCCAAGCCTGAGTGAAGAGAGAAAGTCTGCCCCCTACTAGATCCGGTCCCGAATAGGGGGCTACCCCTTCATGCTGTCTTAGAGGCAGCAGCAGGCTTCATGGCCTGATTACCTTTGTTCCAAGCCTGGTTAGGTCTCCAGACTGACTAGGATTGGCCAGAATTCCCCTCTTGCTTTGATGCAGGGGAAGCTGAAGCGGGACCACCCTTGAAGTTCCGAAAGGAACGAAAATTATTTTGTTTGGTCCTCATCTTATTTGTTTAATCCTGAGGGAGGGCATGGCCTTTCCCTCCAGTGATGTCTGAAATAATCTCTTTCAGTGCAGGACCGAATAGGGTCTTTCCTTTGAAAGGGATGTTCAACAGTTTAGATTTTGATGACACATCAGCAGACCAGGACTTAAGCCATAGCGCCCTGCTAAAATGGCAAAACCTGAATTCTTTGCCGCTAATTTAGCCATTTGGAAAGTGGCATCTGTAATGAAAGAATTAGCCAACTTAAGGGCCTTAATTCTATCCATAATATTCTCTAATGGAGTCTCCACCTGGAGAGCCTCTTCTAGAGCCTCAAACCAGAAAGCAGCTGCAGTAGTTACAGGAACAATGCATGCAATACGTTGGAGAAGAAAACCTTGATGAACAAAAATTGTCTTTAGGAGACCCTCTAATTTTTTATCCATAGGATCTTTGAAAGCACAACTGTCTTCGATAGGTATAGTTGTACGCTTAGCAAGAGTAGAAATATCTCCTTCCACCTTAGGAACTGTCTGCCACGAGTCCCGCATGGTGTCAGATATGGGAAACATTTTCTTAAAAACAGGAGGGGGAGCGAACGGAATACCTGGTCTATCCCACTCCTTAGTAACAATAGTCACAATCCTCTTAGGGACTGGAAAAACATCAGTGTAAACAGGAACCTCTAAGTATCTGTCCATTTTACACAATTTCTCTGGGACCACTATAGGGTCACAATCATCTAGAGTATCTAATACCTCCTTGAGCAATAAGCGGAGGTGTTCAAGCTTAAATTTAAAGGCCGTCATATCAGAATCTGTCTGAGGGAGTGTCTTTCCAGAATCAGAAATCTCTCCATCAGATAACAAATCCCTTACCCCTACTTCAGGACATTGTGAGGGTATATCGGATACAGCTACTAAAGCATCAGACGGCTCAGCATTTGTTCTTAACCCAGAACTGTCACGCTTTTCTTGTAAACCAGGCAGTTTAGAGAAAACCTCTGTGAGGGTTTTATTCATAACTGTGGCCATGTCTTGTAAAGTAAATGAATTTGACGCACTAGAGGTATTTGGCGTCATTTGTGCGGGCATTATTGTTTGTGACACTTGGGGAGAGCTAGATGCTAAACCCTCATTTCCTTCTGTCTGAGAATCATCTATTGCAATATTTTTAAGTGCTAAAATATGCTCTTTATAATTTATAGACATATCAGTGCAAGTGGGACACATTCTAAGAGGGGTTTCCACAATGGCTTCCAAACACATTGCAGAAGGATTTTCCTTGGTGTCAGACATGTTAAACAGGCTAGTAATGTAACTAGCAAGCTTGGAAAACACTTTAATCAAAGTAAATAACACTTTAGACAAAAACGGTACTGTGCCTTTAAGAGAAAAAAAGCTGCACAAACTCTGCAAAACAGTGTAAAAAAGCAGTAAACAAAATACAATTTTTACAGTAGCATCATAAAGCCTTAGTAACTTTGCACAACTATGCAAATAAGCAATTAACCCCTTAATGTAAAAACCGGATTGAAAAAACGTAAAAACCGGTAAAATAACGTTCAGCACCTTGCCACAGCTCTGCTGTGGCGCCTACCTGCTTTTTAGGAACGATTTGTGGAGAAAAAACCTCTTTACAACCCTCAAACACAGTAGGAACCTCTGGAGAAGTAGCTGGATGCTTCTGAGGAAAAGAAACTGCGCAACTGAGGCGCGAAAATAGGCCCCTCCCACCTCACTCGATGTTATGGGGCCTAAAAGAAACACCACAGAGTGTTTCTTAAACTTTCCTCTTTTACTGAATACAGCTTACCTTTCCCTCATGGGGATATTGCCAGTCTTTTCTAGAAATAACACAGTCTGTCTAGAAAAAAAATAGACTGAACATACCTCATTGCAGAACCTGCAAACCGTTCCCCCAACTGAAGTTTTCCTGTACTCTTCAGCCATTGTGAGAACAGCAGTGGATCTTAGTTACAAAGTGCTAAGATCATCATCCTCCTTGCAGAAATCTTCATCCCTTTTCTGCCAGAGAGTAAATAGTACACACCGGTACCATTTAAAATAACAAATTTTTCCTTGAGAAAATAAAAACTAACATTTTTGTCACCACACTCACTTTACCCTTTCTAGCAGTTGAGCAGGCAAAGAGAATGACTGGGGGGGCGGAGCTAAGGGAGGAGCTATATAGACAGCTCTGCTGTGGGTGCTCTCTTTGCCACTTCCTGTTGGGAAGGAGAATATCCCACAAGTATGGATAAATCCGTGGACTTGATACATCTTACAAGAGAAATTAATCTACACTGTAGCTCAAAATTAAAATTTTTGTTTGAAATCAAAATTTCAAACGTAATTCCATTGAAACAAATATAACCATGAATGAAAATGAACTAAAACGAAAATTTTAAATTTAGTTTGAAATGTTCTTTTTCTGTAAACATAAATTTTTCCCGTACACATCTCTAATGCTGATGCTGAATACTAATGGCTGCTTGTAAATTAGATGTCACCATTCGAAACGATCCTAACAATAATTTAGAAATTTTAAGTTTACGATTGGCTGATAGAATTCTATCAGCCAATCGCAATTAAGGTAGAAAAATTCCTATTGGCTGATGCAATCAGCCAATAGGATTGATCTGGCATTCTATTGGCTGTTCCAATCAGCCAATAGAATGCAAGCTCAATCCTATTGGCTGATTGGATCAGCCAATAGGATTGAAGTTCAATCCTATTGGCTGATTGCATCAACCAATAGGATTTTTCTACCTTAATTCCGATAGGCTGATAGAATTCTATCAGCCAATCAGAATCTAAGGGACGCCATCTTGGATGACTTCACTTAAAGAGATATTCATTCCGAAGAAGACGTCGTTTGAAGAGGATGCACCGCGCCGGATGTCTTGAAGATGGAGCCGCTCCGCGTCGGAAGGATGAAGATAGAATATGCCGTCTGGATGAAGACTTCTGCCCGTCTGGAGGACCACTTCTGCCCGTCTGGAGGACCACTTCTGCCGGCTTCGTTGAGGACAACTTGCCGCTTGGATGAAGACTTCTCCCAGTAAGTGAATCTTCAGGGGTTAGTGTTAGGATTTTTTAAGGGTGTATTGGGTGGGTTTATTTTTTAGGTTAGGGCTTTGGGCTGCAATAGAGCTAAATGCCCTTTTAAGGGCAATGTCCATCCAAATGCCCTTTTCAGGGCAATGGGGAGCTTAGGTTTTTTTAGTTAGGGTTTTATTTGGGGGGTTGGTTGTGTGGGTGGTGGGTTTTACTTTTGGGGGGTTGTTTGTATTTTTTTTTACAGATAAAAGAGCTGATTTCTTTGGGGCCATGCCCTGCAAAATGCCCTTTTAAGGGCTATTGGTAGTTTAGTTTAGGCTAGGGTTTTTTTATTTTTGGGGGGCTTTTTTTATTTTGATAGGGCTCTTAGATTAGGTGTAATTAGTTTAAAGATCTTGTAATTAGTTTTTTATTTTCTGTAATTTAGTTTTTTTTGTGATTTAGCTAATTTAATTTATTTAATTGTATTTAATTTAGGGAATTGATTTAATTTTAGTGTAGTGTTAGGTGTTAGTGTAACTTAGGTTAGGTTTTATTTTACAGGTAAATTTGTATTTATTTTAGCTAGGTAGTTAGTAAATAGTTAATAACTATTTAATAACTATTCTACCCAGTTAAAATAAATACAAACTTGCCTGTAAAATAAAAATAAACCCTAAGCTAGATACAATGTAACTATTAGTTATATTGTAGCTATCTTAGGGTTTATTTTATAGGTAAGTATTTAGTTTTAAATAGGAAAAATTTAGTTAATGATAGTAATTTTATTTAGATTTATTTAAATTATATTTAAGTTAGGGGGTGTTAGGGTTAGACTTAGCTTTAGGGGTTAATAAATTTAGAATAGTGGCGGCGACGTTGGGGGCGGCAGATTAGGGGTTAATAAATGTAGGTAGTTTGCGGCGACATTGGGGGAGGGAGATTAGGGGTTAATAAATATAATGTAGGTGTCGGCGATGTTGGGGACAGCAGATTAGGGGTTAATAAATATAATGTAGGCTGCAGCGATGTCCGGAGCAGAAGATTAGGGGTTAATAAGTATAATGTAGGTGGCAGCGATGTTAGGGGTGGCAGATTAGGGGTTAATAATATTTAACTAGTGTTTGCGAGGCAGGAGTGCGGCGGTTTAGGGGTTAATATGTTTATTCTAGTGCCGGCGATGTCCGGAGCGGCAGATTACGGGTTAAAAAATTTATTATAGTGTTTGTGATGCAGGAGGGCCTCGGTTTAGGGGTTAATAGGTAGTTTATGGGTGTTAGTGTACTTTTTAGCACTTTAGTTATGAGTTTTATGCTACAGCTTTGTAACGTAAAACTCATAACTACTGACTTTAGAATGCGTTACGAATCTTGGAGGTAGAGGGTGTACCGCTCACTTTTTGGCCTCCCAGGACAAACTCGTAATACCGGTGCTATGGAAGTCCCATAGAAAAAAGGGTTTACGAAAGTCGGTTAGCGGTAAGGCCAAAAAAGTGTGTGGTGCCCCTAAACCTGCAAGACTCGTAATACCAGCGGTAGTGAAAAAGCATCGTTAGGACCTGTTAACGCTGCTTTTTCAGTGTTACAGAAGCATTAGTTATTTTGTTGTGAAGAAACTTATTTCCCAGCAGCAATGCCTGAACCAGCCAAGCCAGCGCCTAAGAAGGGCTCCAAGAAAACTGTAACAAGTATCATTTCATAAAGGGTTAACTCTGTTCAGTTTTGAGAAAACTATTTTCTGAGGCAGGTTTCCTAGCATATTGTGTACTGTAATTAAGTTTGTGATAAGCATTCACTGCTAGGTGATAAGAAGGACTCAATTGTTTTCTTGTGTGTACTTGTTATCTGCGGTGGCCTGTCCAAGGGCTTTGTCTAAATGTGTGATGGGGGATTTTATGCTTCCCCCCCTGGGAGTGCCCTGTGTGCATGTAACCTAAATAAAAAGCAGGCTGGGCATCCCAGTCCTCAGTTCTTGGTTGTCCCTCAATCGCAGCGTTGACTCGTTTTTGTGGGCAGAAGGGTATCCTAGCTGTACTACAGCTAAGGGGGATTATTCTACATTTGCGAGACTCATATAGAATACTATGGAAAGCAGTTTCTCCCCTCTTCAGCAATAGGAATCCAGGCTACTAAGCGGTCCATCTCTCAGCGAGACTAAGGGTAACCGTAACATTTGGCGGCAGCGGTGGGATTTTTCCTGGATTTCCTAGGAGAGGTACAGAACGGATGGAGAGCGCTTACGAAAAATTGAAGCGTACAACCCTAAAGGATTTACTTGAAAGCAGAGGGGGGTACGCCAGCAACCGGCCGAGGAGAGAGCTGATCGCAGAATTGACCGAACGGGATCAGAGCTTCACAATGGCGGAAACACCGACCACGATTAGTGACGAAAAAACCAGGATTGTTCGGGAGAGGCTCTCACTGTACGGGCCGAACCCCTCCATGGAATTGGTACAGCAGTTGATGGCGGAAGCGGACAAGGATATACGAGAGACTCGAGCCCACGAACTCAACCTAGCGAACGCACACCGCAATGCTGAAGCCCCGCAGGTAATCATCCCTGTCGAAAATGCTGGGAGGCCCAAGATACCCTATGCGGCATTTCGACCCTTCCTAGAGAGCGAGACAGGGATTGATGAATATTTGGTGGACTTCGAAAGGCAATGTGCCCTGCACCAGATTCCCAACAGGGAGTGGCCCACGATATTGTCTGGGAAACTATCCGGGCGAGCCCTGGAAGCCTTTCGTACTCTGGGTGCTGAGGAAGTGACACAGTATGAGCTAGTTAAGGAGACACTGTTGCGACGGTACGCAGTAACTCCGGACGCGTATCGCCGACAGTTTCGGGGCACGAAAAAGAAGCCTAACGATACCCATATGGAATGGGCGCACCGAATGCGGAGAGCGGCAAATCACTGGATGAGCGGAAGTAAAGCGGTGACTGGTGAGGAAATTTTACAATTGTTTCTCTTAGAACATTTTTATAATGGCATGGAACAGCAAGGGAAGGAATGGCTGCGAGACAGGCGACCTTCTACCTTAGAAGAAGCAGCCAAATTGGCCGATGAACATTATGACTCCCGTCTTCACGAACCCAGAGAGGTTTACCGTGCACCCCCTCGTGCTGAATTTCGAGCCCCGGTGCCCGCAGGGCCCGCCCGACACTCAGGACCACCCAATAACAGCTCTGAGCGTCCCAGACCGACTTGCCACCGATGCAAGCAACCAGGGCATTTCATGGCTAGCTGCCCCCTTAATACGCACCAGACACCCAGGAATTACAATTACCCCTCTGGGGCATATCGTCCGGCCCGGACCCTCTGTGTTAACCAAGAGGCCCCTATGGAGGAATATTTGGGGCCGCTTCACGAGGCGGACCCTGTATATGCTGCCTCAGATAACCGCCAGCACCATCGGCAGAAGGTATGGCTCGAGGGGCGATCTACCGAGGGATTGAGAGACACAGGGGCTACTATCACGCTGGTACAGAGTCATTTGGTGCCGGAGCACAAGCGATCTGGACAGACTGTGGCCGTTAGAGTGGCGGGGGGGGATGTGTACAAAATTCCAACAGCTAAAGTGCATCTTGATTGGGGAGCGGGAAAGGGGGCTGTGAACGTGGGCATAATGGATAATTTACCTGCCGAAGTACTACTGGGCAATGATTTGGGCCCCATGACTTCTGCCTATGCTCCAGTATGCAACAACGAGGCGGACCCAGTGACTACACGGGCCCAAGCCCGGACGGAGCGAGAACTCTCACCAGTGCGGGAGACACAGGTAAGACCTACCCCGACATTGCCTGACATGTTAGGCCCCATACCCTGGGACACCCCAGATGCTTTCGAGACAGAGTCTAAGACTGACCCGACCTTACAAAAGTACCGGGAACGAGCAGAGACCGGAGGGGGCGGGGCAGATAATGAAACATTCTTATGGGAAAAAGGGAAACTATACCGCTGGACAGAGAAAAGGGGACAGCGTAGGCGACAGCTGGTAGTGCCCCACAAATACCGTCAAGAAATCCTCAAGATAGGCCATGACATCCCCTTAGCAGGCCACCTAGCTGTAACCCGTACCCTACACCGCATTACTCACACGTTCTTTTGGCCAGGGGTACACGCCGACGTTAGAACTTACTGTAACACCTGCGATGTGTGTCAACGAGTAGGAAGGCGAGGCGATCACCCTAAAGCCCATCTAGTAAATATGCCCATTGTAGAGGAACCCTTCAGCCGGGTTGCTATTGACCTAGTGGGACCACTGGCTACCCCTAGTCCCTCCGGTAAGCGCTACATTCTTACCGTAGTGGACTACGCTACCAGGTACCCAGAGGCTGTCGCCCTATCCAACATACAAGCGGATACGGTAGCGAATGCACTAGTACAGGTGTTCTCCCGGGTAGGATTTCCAAAAGAAATCCTATCCGACCGAGGCACCCAATTTACGGCTGAATTGACCCAACAACTCTGGCAGGTTTGCAAAATTAAGTCCCTCCTGAGCTCCCCATACCACCCCCAGACGAACGGGCTGTGTGAGAGGTTCAATGGGACCCTCAAGCAAATGCTCAAGACGTTCACTCAGGAATACCGAGACTGGGAACGCTTCCTGCCGCACCTCCTTTTTGCTTATCGGGAGGTGCCCCAGGAAACGACAGGGTTCTCTCCCTTCGAGTTGCTCTATGGAAGAAAGGTACGGGGACCCCTAAACCTGATCCGGGAGCACTGGGAGGGAGAGATGGAGACTGACGGTGTCCCCATTGTGCCATACGTGCTGGAACTCAGGGACCGAATGGAGCAATTAGCCAAATCCGTGCGGGCTAATCTCCAGTCGGCCCAGAGAAGACAGAAAGTATGGTACGATCGGGGGGCCCGAAAGAGAATCTTTACCATAGGACAAAAGGTGTTAGTACTTAAGCCGGTGAAGACAGACAAATTGCAGGCGTCCTGGCAGGGCCCCTACCAGATCGTAGAGAAAAGGGGAGACACCACTTATGTGATAGCTAGCTGCCACGACAACAATCTTAGAAAGACATTCCATGTAAACATGCTCAAGGAATATTTTGAGCGACCAGAGAACGTGACGGCCATATGTTGTTCCCCTCAGGAAGGCCCCGACAGTCTACCCATTCCAGACCTATTAGAAAAGAGTCTCCCCACAGGTATAGTGGCTCAGGTTCAGATAGGAGACCGACTTAGCCCCACTGAAAGGGAGCAGCTCAACCAACTCCTACAGTCCAAACACCTCACCTTCTCCCCGAAGCCAGGGTACACTACTTTAACCACCCACCAGGTAGATACTCCGGGACAAGCTCCCTTGCGCCAGGCTCCGTACCGAATCCCCGAAGCAGTTAGGATAGGAATGAAGAAGGAGATCGATGAGATGCTCCAACTCGGGGTAATTGAGCCCTCCGATAGTCCCTGGGCCTCCCCAGTTGTCTTGGTGCCCAAGAAAGATGGGACCACCCGGTTCTGCGTAGACTATCGGAGGCTCAATGAAAAGACCGTGACGGACGCTTACCCTATGCCCAGGGTAGACGAGCTACTCGATCGTATAGCCAGGGGAAATTACCTGACCACTATTGACCTCTGCAAAGGTTACTGGCAGATTCCCCTGGCCCCGGAGGCTATCCCCAAGTCGGCATTCGTCACCCCATTCGGCTTATATCAGTTTAGGGTAATGCCGTTTGGGATGAAGAATGCCCCAGCTACATTCCAGCGCTTGGTGGATAGGCTCCTGGATGGCTTCCAGAGTTTTGCTTGCGCCTACCTGGACGACATAGCGATCCACAGTGAGTCATGGGAGGACCACTTAGCTCACATAGGAATGGTTCTGGATCAGATCCGGGCTGCTGGCCTGACTCTGAAGCCAGAAAAATGCCACTTTGGGATGGCCGAGGTACAGTACCTGGGTCACCGGGTGGGGTGTGGAAAGCAGCGACCAGAGCCGGCCAAGATAGAAGCTGTCGCCAATTGGCCCACCCCCATCACTAAGACTCAGGTCCTAGCCTTCCTGGGCACGGCAGGGTACTATAGACGGTTCGTACCAGACTACAGCACACTTGCCAAACCCCTGACTGACTTGACCAAGAAGAACTTACCTCGACAGGTCCTGTGGTCTCCCCACTGTGAAACGGCTTTCCAGGCTCTCAAAAATGCTCTAATTAACGCTCCTGTCTTGGCGGCTCCAGCCCTTAACAAACGTTTTATCGTCCACACAGATGCTTCCATGTTCGGGCTGGGAGCCGTCCTCAGCCAAGTAGGCGAAGATGGAGGGGAGCATCCAGTTGCCTACATCAGCCGGAAGCTCCTGCCCCGCGAAGTCAGCTATGCAGCGGTCGAAAAGGAGTGTTTGGCTTTGGTGTGGGCATTAAAGAAATTGACTCCCTATTTATATGGGCAGGAGTTCACTCTGGTCACCGACCATAACCCGTTGGTGTGGCTGAACCGGGTCTCTGGAGATAATGGCAGGCTATTACGTTGGAGTTTATCGTTGCAACCCTTCAATTTCACCATTACTTACAGACCTGGGAAACAGAATGGCAACGCCGACGGGTTGTCCAGACAAACCGACCTCAGCCCCGCATAACCAGCGGTCTGGACAGCCTTAGTCTGCCCCGAAAAGGGGTCAGACCGTGTCTGCCAGAGTGTTCCACAGAAAGGGAGCACTGTTACAGAAGCATTAGTTATTTTGTTGTGAAGAAACTTATTTCCCAGCAGCAATGCCTGAACCAGCCAAGCCAGCGCCTAAGAAGGGCTCCAAGAAAACTGTAACAAGTATCATTTCATAAAGGGTTAACTCTGTTCAGTTTTGAGAAAACTATTTTCTGAGGCAGGTTTCCTAGCATATTGTGTACTGTAATTAAGTTTGTGATAAGCATTCACTGCTAGGTGATAAGAAGGACTCAATTGTTTTCTTGTGTGTACTTGTTATCTGCGGTGGCCTGTCCAAGGGCTTTGTCTAAATGTGTGATGGGGGATTTTATGCTTCCCCCCCTGGGAGTGCCCTGTGTGCATGTAACCTAAATAAAAAGCAGGCTGGGCATCCCAGTCCTCAGTTCTTGGTTGTCCCTCAATCGCAGCGTTGACTCGTTTTTGTGGGCAGAAGGGTATCCTAGCTGTACTACAGCTAAGGGGGATTATTCTACATTTGCGAGACTCATATAGAATACTATGGAAAGCAGTTTCTCCCCTCTTCAGCAATAGGAATCCAGGCTACTAAGCGGTCCATCTCTCAGCGAGACTAAGGGTAACCGTAACATTCAGCTTACCACAAAACTCGTAATCTAGCCGAAAGTAACCTATATTCATGAAAATAAAG
>NC_069499.1:135155388-135207888 GCF_027579735.1 Bombina bombina | reverse complement strand
GCCAAGGCTGATTTTTTTTCCTGTACACTTTAAATTATGAATTTTATTGTGTAAAATGTCAGAATTTGATGCATATTTTTAATTCAAATATTGAATGAATTATCAATAACATATTAATGTGTACTTAAATTACAATGTTGCACTTTTAAAACTTTTAGTACACTACTTATTTTTGTTGAACATTTTATTGTCATTTAAAGGGACACTGAACCCACATTTTTTCTTTCGTGATTCAGATAGAGCATGCAATTGTAAGCAACTTTCTAATTTACTCCTATTATCAAATTTTCTTTGTTCTTGTGCTATCTTTATTTGAAAAAGAAGGCATCTAAGCTATTTTTAGTTCAGACCCTGGACAGCACTTGTTTATTGGTCGGTTAAATTAATCCACCAATCAGCAAGAACAACCCAATTTGTTCACCAAAAATGGGCTGGCATCTAAACTCACATTTTTGCTTTTCAAATAAAGATACCAAGGGAATGAAGAAAATTTGATAATAGAAGTAAATTAGAAAGTTGCTTAAAATTGCATGCTCTATCTGAATCACGAAAGAAAACATTTAGGTTCAGTGTCCCTTTTAAGTGTCTCTCTTTACATACAGAAATTAAGCTAAAAAGTTAGCGAGATACTTGTCTCTCAAGGTTTAAATTGCCTTTGCTGAATTATGTTTGTGACCGAGTATATTTTTAAAATAATCTTGTCTGAGCAGAGAGCTTTAGATAAAAATGGTTAACTTGGAAGACACATTTTGTGGTGAACAAAATGTGTCAAAAAAACATCCTCTACACAGTAAAATCTGTAACACTTTCATATTTTGCTTCTTTTAAAAATATTTCAGAAAACCCAGAAGCATGCAATGTTTCCACTGTAAGCAAGAAATTCTGGGCAAGGATATTGAGACACGAACATAAAATATTCGAGTAAAACTATTGCAGTTCTTGTGGTTCAATTGTAAACATTCCATGTAAACCAGTTTGTGTGACTGTATGTGGATTATTGACAAAAAGTGCATTCCTTTAACTCACTCCCTGAAATCACCAGTTTAAATATAAAAGAATAAGACTTCTTCTAAAGTTACATAATGTATATATACCAGGTCTCTTCTTCCAGCATGCATTTAACAAGATAAGCATTCGTTAAACAGCTTGTCAACTTGAATTATCTTCTTAAACAAACTGAATCATTCCTAAACATGACAAACTTCGTCAGTCGAGTTTCCTTCACCCCTGCCTTATCTGGCCGGATGCCACTGTGCATTGCCATTTATAGTTATGGCCTGCGTGCCAGCATAGAGAACGGAGGATATTTGCTATCCAGCATGCAAATTACTATAATTAAATATTAGGATTGAAAAGGATGTTACATTTATTTTTTTTTAAAACAAGGAAAAATAATTTCAACTAGTTTAACTGGGAATTTTGGAAAATCAAAATATTTTAATGTTGTATTTCTTTATAATTCATTTAATTAATAGACCATAATATGCAGTATATAAATGTTGAGGTCCACAGAAAAAATATACATATGTCTGCCTTTTTCCTTTTTTAAAAAAAATATTGTTTGTATTTTCACAAACTCTGCACCCTTATTTAAAGTAATTTAATTAACAACTAAACAACTGTAAAGAATAGTTTATTTTTTATTTTTCATTTCTGTAAATCCCTGCAAAAAAAACGTATTTAATGTCCCCACCCTTTTTTGAAATAAGAGAATAGCTAAACATTAAAGATAATTTTTGTAAATGTTTTGGAATATATTGAGTTGAATACATACTATTTGTGGAAAGGAGGGAGATGTGGCACTCAGTAAAATGTCCTTCTGGCACTGGCATGAAGGTCTGATCTGAATTCTGATGTGATTAGGTTGTGAAAGGGGCTACAGGACCAGGGGTTTGATATGAGGTCTTATGTGGGTATGTGACAGTGGATCTGCAAGTCTAAGGATCTTATAAGTCTATAGCAGGAACTACAGACCCTTGGTGTCAGACACATGCATATTATTAAGAGGAGCTACAGGACCTGGGGCGCGATCCGATAAAGATTGTAGTTTGCGGCGCAAGCGAGGGAACCCCCGCCGCCCGTAGTTTCAGCTCGCAACTCAAGCTATCCTATATACGGCGCCGTCAGATGCTAAAGTGCCGTAAGTCGGATAAACCAGCGATGTCCAGAAATCTGCGTAAGTACAAATTTCTGGAGTCGCCAGTGACTTACGGCACTTTAGAAACTGCCGGTGCCTACAAAACCTGACTAAATTATTAAATCTCCTGTACTGTCTAACACGCCTCCCAAACATAGCCCGACATGTCTAACCCTCTATCCGCTATCCCCCCTCACTATCCTAACAATAAAAAATGTATTAACCCCTAAACCGCCGCTCCTGGACCCCGCCGCCACCTAATAAAGTTATTACCCCCTAAAGTGAGCTCCTACCCCGCTGCCACCTACATTTACTACCCCCTAATGTGAGCCCCTTACACCGCCGCCAGCTATATTAAAATTATTAACCCCTAATTTAATCCCCCTACCCCGCCGTCAGCTATATTAAATTAATTAACCCCTAATCTAATCCCCCTACCCCGCCGCCAGCTATATTAAATACATTAACCCCTAATCTAATCCCCCTATACCGCCGCCAGCTATATTAAATACATTAACCCCTAATCTAATCCCCCTATACCGCCGCCAGCTATATTAAATACATTAACCCCTAATCTAATCCCCCTACACCGCCACCAGCTATATTAAATACATTAACCCCTAATCTAATCCCCCTACACCGCCGCCAGCTATATTAAATACATTAACCCTTAATCTAATCCCCCTATACCGCTGCCAGCTATATTAACTATATTAACCCTAATTATATTAGGGTTAATATAGTTAATATAGTTATTATATTATATATATTAACTATATTAACCCTAATTATATTAGGGTTAATATAGTTAATATTGTTATTATATTATATATGTATTAACTATATTAACCCTAATTATATTAGGGTTAATATAGTTAATATAGTTATTATATTATATATATTAACTATATTAACCCTAATTATATTAGGGTTAATATAGTTAATATCGTTATTATATTACATATATATTAAGTATAATAACCCTATCTAACTCTAACATCCCTAACTAAATTCTTATTAAAATAAATCTAATTAATATTAATATTATTAATTAAAATATTCCTATTTAAATCTAAATACTTACCTATAAAATATACCCTAAGATAGCTACAATGTAATTAATAATTACATTGTAGCTATTTTAGGGTTTATATTTATTTTACAGGTAGCTTGGTATTTATTTTAACTAGGTACAATAGCTATTAAATAGTTAATAACTATTTAATAGCTACCTAGTTAAAATAATTACCAATTTACCTGTAAAATAAATCCTAACCTAAGTTACAAATACACCTACACTATCAATAAATTAAATAAACTACAAATATCTAAACTAAAATACAATTAAATAAACTAAACTAAATTACAAAAAAAACAAAACACTAAATTACAAAAAATAAAAAAAGATTACAAGATTTTTAAGCTAATTACACCTATTCTAAGCCCCCTAATAAAATAATAAAGCCCCTCAAAATAAAAAAAAATCCCTACCCTATTCTAAATTAAAAAAGTTAACAGCTCTATTACCTTACCAGTCCTTAAAAGGGCCTTTTGCGGGGCATGCCCCAAAGAAATCAGCTCTTTTGCCTGTAAAAAAAACACAATACCACCCCCCAACATTACAACCCACCACCCATATACCCCTACTCTAACCCAAACCCCCCTTAAATAAACCTAACACTACCCCCCTGAAGATCTCCCTACCTTGTCTTCACCCAGCCGGGCAGAACTCTTCATCCGATCCGGGCGATGTCTTCAATCAAGCGGCAGAGAAGAAGTCTTCCATCCGGCGATGTCTTCATCCAAGCGGCAAAGAAGAAGTCTTCCATCCGGCGATGTCTTCAATCAAGTGGCAGAGAAGAAGTCTTCCATCCGGGCGATGTCTTCAATCAAGCGGCAAAGAAGAGGTCCTTCATCGGGGCGAAGTTTTCTTCCAAGCGGCATCTTCAATCTTCTTTCTTCGCTCCTCCGATGCGGAACATCCATCCGGCATGACGACTTCCTGGCGAATGAGGTTCCTTTAAATGACGTCATCCAAGATGGCGTCCGTCGAATTCCAATTGGCTGATAGGATTCTATCAGCCAATCGGAATTAAGGTAGAAAAATCTGATTGGCTGATTGAATCAGCCAATCAGATTCAAGTCGGGAAGTCGTCGTGACGGATGGATGTTCCGCGTCAGAGGAGCGAAGAAAGAAGATTGAAGAAGCCGCTTGGAAGAAAACTTCGCCCCGATGGAGGACCTCTTCTTTGCCGCTTGATTGAAGACATCGCCCGGATGGAAGACTTCTTCTCTGCCGCTTGATTGAAGACATCGCCGGATGGAAGACTTCTTCTCTGCCGCTTGATTGAAGACATCGCCTGGATCGGATGAAGAGTTCTGCCCGGCTTGGTGAAGACAAGGTAGGGAGATCTTCAGGGGGGTAGTGTTAGGTTTATTTGGGTTAGAGTAGGGGTATGTGGGTGGTGGGTTGTAATGTTGGGGGGTGGTATCGGTTTTTTTTTACAGGCAAAAGAGCTGATTTTTTTAGGGCATGCCCCACAAAAGGCCCTTTTAAGGGCTGGTAAGGTAATAGAACTGTTAACTTTTTTTAATTTAGAATAGGGTAGGGAATTTTTTTTATTTTGGGGGGCTTTATTATTTTATTAGGGGGCTTAGAATAGGTGTAATTAGCTTAAAAATCTTGTAATCTTTTTTTATTTTTTGTAATTTAGTGTTTGTTTTTTTGTAATTTAGTTTAGTTTATTTAATTGTATTTTAGTTTAGATATTTGTAGTTTATTTAATTTATTGATAGTGTAGGTGTATTTGTAACTTAGGTTAGGATTTATTTTACAGGTAAATTGGTAATTATTTTAACTAGGTAGCTATTAAATAGTTATTAACTATTTAATAGCTATTGTACCTAGTTAAAATAAATACCAAGTTACCTGTAAAATAAATATAAACCCTAAAATAGCTACAATGTAATTATTAATTACATTGTAGCTATCTTAGGGTTTATTTTATAGGTAAGTATTTAGATTTAAATAGGAATATTTTAATTAATAATATTAATATTAATTAGATTTATTTTAATAAGAATTTAGTTAGGGATGTTAGAGTTAGATAGGGTTATTATACTTAATATATATATAATATAATAACGATATTAACTATATTAACCCTAATATAATTAGGGTTAATATAGTTAATATAGATAATATATAATAACTATATTAACTATATTAACCCTAATATAATTAGGGTTAAGATAGTTAATATAGCTGGCGGCGGTGTAGGGGGATTAGATTAGGGGTTAATGTATTTAATATAGCTGGCGGCGGTATAGGGGGATTAGATTAGGGGTTAATGTATTTAATATTGCTGGTGGCGGTATAGGGGGATTAGATTAGGGGTTAATACATTTAATATAGCTGGCGGCGGTGTAGGGGGACTAAATTAGGGGTTAATACATTTAATATAGCTGGCGGCGGTGTAGGGGGATTAGATTAGGGGTTAATACATTTAATATAGCTGGCGGCGGGGGAGGGGGATTAGATTAGGGGTTAATACATTTAATATAGCTGGCGGCGGTGTAGGGGGATTAAATTAGGGGTTAATACATTTAATATAGCTGGCGACGGTGTAGGGGATCACGTTAGGGGTTATACTTTTAATGTAGGTGGCGGCGGGGTCCAGGAGAGGCGGTTTAGGGGTTAAATACTTTATTAGGGATTGCGGCGGGGGATCACGGTTGACAGGTAGATAGACATTGCGCATGCGTTAGGTGTTAGGTTTTATTTAGCAGTTCGCGGTTGACAGGTAGATAGACATTGCGCATGCGTTAGGTGTTAGGTTTTATTTAGCAGCCAGTTTAGGGAGTTATGGGGCTCCAATAGACAGCGTAAGGCTTACTACGGCTGCATTTTGTGGCGAGGTGAAAATGGAGTAAGATTTCTCCATTTTCGCCACGTAAGTCCTTACGCTGTATATTGGATACCAAACTGCGCGGGTTTGGTATACCTGTCTATGGCCCAAAAAACTACGGGCGAAGGCAGAAATATACGAGCGTAACTTCTAGGTTACGCCGTATATAGGATACCAAACCTGCGCAAATTTTGGCGTCGCCGGCTTCTGCGGGCAACGCTGCATATCGGATCGAGGCCCTTGTGTCTGGTTTAAAGGTTTGATGTGGATTAGTGGATGAAAAGAATTTTAGCACCATAAGGTCTCATTTATTAAGCTACAAGTGCAACTTTAGGGTCAAAGCGTTTCAGGTTTGCGCAAGCAGAAAAGCAAAAGCTAGTTAAGTATCTGCTGCCTTGAGACCGCAGCTATGTAGCCTCTACCCTGCCTAAAGTATGGTGGAATTGATTCATCCTGATCTGATTAGGTTGACTGACAGCCCCTGCGTGAGTGTGATTGCTGCTTGTAACAGTGGGCAGCATTGTACAAGCAGTGTCTATATACCCCAGCTGCACCACATACATATTATTAAGTTAAAAAAATAGAGGCATTCATGCATATCCCACGTATAGCTTTTTAAAGGGACATTAAACCCGATTTTTTTCTTTCAAGCAATTTACTTCTATTATATAATGTGATTTAATCTCTTGGTATCCTTTGTTGAGGAAGTAGCAATGCACTACTGGAAGGTAAATGAATGCATTGGGTATGGCAATGAAATGAGGCATTTATGTTCAACTACCATTCAGCAGCTCCTGAGCCTATCTAGGTATCCTTTTCAATAAAAGCTACCAAGAGAACAAAACAAATTAGATAACAGAAGGAAATTGGAAAGTTGTTTAAAAAAGAAAGAAAAAATGTGGGTTTCATATCCCTTTAACAATACATCACATATACTGTCACATTTCTGTATCTATCCTCATCACACATACAGCTTAACAGGCTCATTTTATTGGAAATAAAACATTTTACTAGGCACATTTTATCATAGCATTTATCCCTTGCAATATTTCATTGAAGCCCTATATCTGGCACCTTTTCACAGTGTGACAAACTTTATATCAGTGTTTCTCAACTCCAGACCTATAATGTCACTAACCATCCAGATTCTGAAGATATCCCTACCCGAATACAGGCGAGTCAGTCACAGTGAGTGAGCAGCTAAAACACACAGGTAAACAGCTCCAGACCAGCAATGCATTACTGGTCTGGAGCTCAACACAACTACTGAGCCAATCGGTGGCTGCATATGTGCATAGCCACCAATCACCAGTCATATATGGGATATTTCTTTCAGTGTAAAGCTGACCTACAGCTGATTTTAACAGCTTTGCATGGGTTAAACACATAGATTTTTTAACAAAATGAGGAATAGATAAAATGCTCTAGCACAGGGCTCTTCAAACTATTTTTCCCAAGACCCAGTGCCATTATACCACATAACTTCATGACCTTATCTTTTGCTTGGTCTGAAAATGTCTGAAGTAATATACAACAAGATAGCTGACATTTTTGGCAAAGTGACTAAAAAGTGTGCATATTTTCTTCTTAAATGGAAAGAGTCCACAGCTGCATTCATTACTTGTGGAAAATAAGAACTTGGTCACCAGGAGGAGGCAAAGACACCCCAGCCAAAGGTTTAAATACTCCTCCCACTCCCCTCATCCCCCAGTCATTCTTTGCCTTTCGTCCCAGGAGGTTGGCAGAGAAGTGTCAGAATTTTTAATTAAATGTTTTTTTCTCTTATGGAGGATAGTCCGGAGATGCAGGGAGATTCTTTCTGCGAAACCATCCTAACTCGTGTTAACAGCTCCTCAAGCAATCAGCGTTGTCGAACTTCACTCCGCTGCCTGCTTTCTTCACTCAGGTCCATGGCGGAGGCGATGCTACTATCCGTCACACTTGAAAGGCTGTGTTCCTGTTCCACGGCGTAGATTTCGATAAGATCGTTTAATTTTACTTTATTTCTCAATGTACTGTAATTTGAATGTTTTTCAGAGAGGCTACCACCTCTATCTTATCATAAGGGTCCCAGTGAGTCTCTTTTAGTATCTTGGAATCAAGGGTTAATATCTCCTGAGGGGGGTTATTGAATAGGGGGGTTTATAATCATGTTTGTTATGTGATTCAACCTGCTTATGTGTGATGTTTATGGGCTCGTGGTTCGGAACATAAGAGGCCTTTGGAAGTGACGCAGCCTTTTGGTTGGGCGCACTTTTTTGGACTGTACGGTTCACCTTGTGTCGGGCGGGATTACGTTCCATTTTCCATTTCAACATTCGCGACCGCGTTGCAAAGGAAATATTCTAGTCCGCAGGGGTCTGGTCATAGGAGGTGGTGAGTGCCCCAGCCATTGTGGGTGTCAGGTGCTGTTTTTGTTTTACTACTTTACTCCATATTTATATATCCTTTACCAGTAATGGAGGATTCTGATGCTGAGACTGTGCTCATTTCAGATTTAGTTACGGAGGATTCTGATAATGAGACTATTTTGATTTCAGATTCAGATTCTGTGTCCGGTGACGAATCCGGACTGGCCTCGTTGACACATGTCAACCAGTTTTGTTCTGTATGCCATTTTAGAGTGCTTGGTTCCTCGGGTTCAGGGTATCAAAGGACAGATGATCCATCCGCCTCTGGGGTTCCTGTCCTCCGAGAGGCGAGTTCCCTACCAATTCATACTTCTACACATGCGGGTAACCCAGTTTCTGATTCCTCCATGCAGGGTGGCTTTTTTCCCCCTGGAGGTTGCAGCACATTTTCGCTTCCACATAATGTTGGCGATTCTTCGTCTGCAGAGTCCAGACGTTTATTTGAGAACTTGCTCGTGCCCTATTGTCCCGGGCCTTCGGTCCTTGGGGAAGGCCTCTACAGTTCCCCATGGGTGTAACTGTCCCTGAGTGTTGTGCCTTTTGATACAGGATTGAGCGTCAGACATGTGTTTCAGTTATTGAATGACCCTATCGTTATCAGATACGGGGATTTTCAGTCTGCTAATTCAAATGGTGCACCTCATAAGACATGTGGGATGAGGTAATCTCCTGATTGTCATTTGATTGAGATCTTTCCCAGTCTTTTTTTTGGAAGATAGGGCTCCGCTTGGCTGGTCCAGCAGGTATGCCTGTGTCTTTTTGGGCGCTATACTCCGGGTTGCCTTATATTTTATTTGTATCCGATACGGTGTCTTTTATTTGGTTTTGTTCCTTCGGGAACCTTCTGGGATCGATACTCTTTGTTCTTCTTCGGAAGTTGTTTTGGACACGTTTGTCCTATGTTAAAGTGTCTGTTTTCTTTTTTTTTCCCCTATGTGGGAGAATTTGGCAGCTTGCCAGTTAGGACCCTAAGTGCAGGCTGGTCCTGTTGGGTTTGTTTTGGTCTTGTGACTGTTCAGACATGTGGTGCTGTTCTGCTTGGCTGGTACAGTAGAAGCGCTGAGTGCTCAGGTTTTCATTGGTTTTCATGTTCAACTAAGCATTCTAGAGGACCTGTGGGTCCGTAAGGCGGGATGGATTCTTTCAGTCCTTATAGCCTTCAGTCATAGGTGATCGGGTCAGGGGAGTTTTTCTACTGCGTCACTTTATCTGACATCTGATATCATCAGAACCTAGTGTTTTCCTCCCCCATGCGGGGGAGGGTTGGAGGGCTTAGTGTCCCATTGTCGCAGTTTGAGCGGTTTGGCCTTCGGTTTCAGGGCTCTGGATTGCCCTTGTGGGCCTAATTAAACAGCTTGTATCAGATTAGGCTGTTTAGCATGTGGAGGGTTTTCAGTTTGAAACCATTTGCAGCTCTTGGCACCTTGCAGGTGTGCGCATACGCTTTTTATAGTGTATCTAGATACTAATCTTACTCTTGACGTGTACTGTCTGTTTGAGTGGAGACCTTTGGGTCTCCTTCCATTGTCCCAGGTGTATTGGATCTCCTTTTAGGGATCTGTATTCTGGGTGATCGTTAATCCCTGTGGGGACTTTGTTTAGCTTGGGGTTTCCCGAAGCTGGGAAGGCTTAGCACTTTTTTTCTTCCCTGTGTCCTCTGCTGGTGTGGAGGTGATGGGGAGACTAGCCCTGCTAGAGGGTTTTTTTTTACCTTGAGGTATCCCTTATGTTGTCAGAAGACTTCTAGCCTTGCTCCTTGGAGCATTGGACTTTGGCTAGGTGTGGTTCCTTCCTTGGTCGGGGCTTTCGAGTTCTTCTCGCTATCTGGATTCTCTGGGTATGCATTCATATCCCTTGTGTCTGGCCTTTTGGCCAGTTGGGGTGTTTAGTTCTAGGGTTGCCTGAACTATTAGGTGACGGACCTGTTTTTCTCCTGAGACTTCTGGTTGCTGAAGCTTCGCTTGGCCTTTTTCCTGACCCAGTCTTGGGTTGTTTTGGAATCTTGGATCTCAGGGCTGGTCGGGGTGTTCCACGGTAGTGGGAACTTGGGCTATGCCCTTGCTACATCTACCTGGCATGGTCATGGTTGGCCAGGTTTTCGGAGTATTTATTACTCTTTGCAACAGAGTAGCCCATGTCATATAGTGGTTTGCTGTTTAGTTTGCGCCTCAAGTGTTGTTGGTTCATACCCAGCTGCGAGCACTGGATGTCCAATTTCTGGTGTGCCTTAAAGTTGCATTCCCCTGGTCAGCTTGACAGTGTACCCGTGGATTCCCTGCTCTGCAGGTGAATGGGTTGGCTGTGCCTCTGCTTGTCAAGCTACTTGTAGGGGGGTCCTTTTCTGGGACATTTGTGTTGGGGATTTATCTTCCCATTAGCCAGTGGCATCAGGCCTTGAGGACAGTTGTTGCCCTTAAGGCCTCATCCATTTTCTTTTGGGGATATTCTCCTCCCTATGGAGATGGAGTCCTTTTTTGAGGCTTCTCCTGGATGGGGGTAGAAAGGTGGGATTGATTCCCCCTGGGGTCTTGCTGGCTCCAAGTCAGACTTGTTGGGCCTTTATTTTTTAGGTCTATGGCCTTGTCGTCTGTTTTTAGAGTAGGGTTGTACTTGTACTCTGTGGGGATGGCTGTGCTATCCTTACGCTCATTCCTGTACCAGTTTCGGGATTCTTCTGTTCCCCTATTTTGGATCCCTGGGGCTGGAATGGTCCAGCTGGGTGTGGGTCTACAGGTCAGGATGGCCGAGTGGTCTAAGGTGCTGCGTTCAGGTCGCAGTCTCCTCTGGATGTGTGAGCTTTGTTAAGTCTATCTGTTAGCTCTGTCTGCTAGGATATAGAATTTCCTTTCAACCTGCTCCATCTATTTGAGAAGAGCGTCTACTCTTTCTTCGGCTTCTGAGGGTATACTCTCCTTCTCGGGGGGCCTTAATTGAGTTTTTGTGTACCCATTTTTAGGGACCTGTATAGGTCTGGCGGCTTTGGTTGCCTGGAGCGTGCCCTCTGTCTGGGGGTTGCTTTTGCGATCTGTTCCTTGCTTGACTGCTTCTTCTTCCTCGCAAGTGCTCTCTGTGTCGTCCTGATATGGACTCTGTGTTCTCAAACTTGGGGTTTTTTGCCTGGGTCTATTCCCCTTTTTTGTGGTTGAATACTTTGGTATTCTATGTTCAGATGCTGGGAGGACTTTGCCTCTTCAGTTGCATTCAGTGCTTGCAGGATGTTGGAGAGAACTCTGTTCTGTCTCTGTGCCCGGTCTTATCCCGGGTTTCGCTTGATATAGGCGTGGCCTCCTTTTCCTGTTTTGGCCCGTTGGGGTCTCTGTGAACTGCACTCACTCCTGAAGGTGTTCTTTTTTCGTATTAGGGGACCTTTCGGTTTCCTTGGTTCTTCTTTGTCTTGTCCTTTTGGGGGTTTCGGCTGGTGTCCCCTTCATTAGTGAGGGGTGATTGGTGGGGGACCATTTGTTGGGCGACGGTGTCTCCTGAAGGACTGTTGGCTCAGTCGAGTCTGTTTTGCGGTCTCTAGTTTGGCTTCTGGACTAGCTGCGAGTCAGTGTCCTTGGGGGCTTTTCCTTTAAAAATGTTATCGGCTTTGGACGAAGCAGGGTTTTTTATTTGGTAGAGGTTCAGGCCTGGTGTCCTCAGTATGGGCTGCCTATTGTACCCTCCCGTCTTGGCATTCAGTGTCCTCTATAGCTTGGGTATTGTTTTCCCAAAAGTAATGAATGCAGCTGTGCACTCTTTCCATTTAAGAAGAAAAACATAAATTATGCTTACCTGATCATTTTCTTTTCTTCTGATGGAAAGAGTCCACAGCTCCCCACCCGCAATTTTATGTGGGGCGTCCTAATTTATCTTCTGGCACCGTTTTGCCCTGATATTTCTTCTACTGTTCAACAAAAACGAGGTGACAGCCGCACTAAAAAGGCATCACAGAGAAGGGCTGTTAAAAAAAGGAAATTTATTGAATCAAGTTAAAAATCAGGTACGTGGCAGGCAAATATCCTGACTAGTTTCGTGCTCTCAGGAGCACTTAATCATAGGATACGTTTGCGTGTACAAACCCCCTATTTAAAGGGACAGCAAAAGACAATCAATTAAATTTTAAATTAAAAACAAAAGTACAATAGTACATAAAAATTAATCAATTCTTTCATGTAAATCATTTACATAACCATAGAGGAAAGAGAAACACTTAATGAACAAAAATAATTAATTAATGTGCAGATATTAATTTATCCCTATCAATCTGCAATGAGTTAAATTGATTTTTATTTTAAATCTTTCATTCTTATTATTTTTGAACCAGTTAATTATTATTACCTTATAGAGGAGATAATGATGAAACTGTGAAAATAGGTAAATTCAAAAATTATTAAATATAACCTCATCTCCATTCAAAGTCCCTGTTCATAGATAAAATATATATATATACACATATATGTCATATATCAAAAACCAAAGGAGTACAGCATGTTAAAGTATTATGTAAGGCAATTGTGTGTTCATTCTATGAAATAGCTCAAATCCCATTCACGGTTCAGACCTGAAGGTGATAGCGTTTTTAATCTGTATATCCAATACAATTCCTGCTTTAAGTCTATCACCTCCTCTGATCGGATGGAAAACTCTATCAATAACACAAACTTCCATACTAAATACATTACTCATGTGTATTAGATTAAAATGTTGTGCAATGGCAGATTATTTTACATAATCCTTAGTGTCCGTTATATGCTCTCTTATCCTAGATCTCAACTCTCTGGTTGTTTGACCTGTATACTGTAGGGAACAGATCTTGCACTCCAAGAGATAAGCCACATAAGTGGTCCGACAATTTGCATAAAATTTACTAGAAAATTCTTCTCCTGTGACTGTGCTTTTAAAACCACTACCAGTATGGAGTACACTACATGTAATACAAGGACCTATTCCACATCAAAAAGTGCCTTTTTTCCTAATCCAATTACTATTGTCACTCCTTTCTGTGCATACCAGGCTAGGGGATAATCTTGTTGATAATGTAGATGGCCTTTTTGGGACAAATTTGCATTTATCTATTAGTGGATTTAAAACAGAATCATCCTTGAGCATATTCATGTTCTTTCTCAAAATATGACAAATTTAAAAAAATTGATTAGAATATTCAATAGAATAAAACATGGTTCACAGTGTTAATATAACCTATGTTGAAATTATTGCATACAAGACACGCTTCTGAGAATCACAGCTGAATAGACAGCATTTCCTTGTTGTACGCTAAACAGTTTGGTGCTTTGGTCTGTTTATAGCAGTACTTCATCTGCAGGGTGTATATTTTGTGGTGTATACGAAGATTATTGGGATATTTGGACATAGTTAATTTTTTGGAAGTTATTTCTGAGCAGTTACCTTTAACTTGGTGTTTATTGGGGATATAAGGCTATCATACTTTAACATGCTGTACTCCTTTGGTTTTTGATATATGACATATATGTGTATATATATATTTTTATTTATGAACAGGGACTGTGAATGGAGATGAGGTTATATTTAATAATTTTTGAATTTACCTAGTTTCACAGTTTTATCATTATCTCCTCTATAAGGTCATAATAATTAACTGGTTCAAAAATAATAAGAATGAAAGATTTAAAATAAAAATCAATTTAACTCATTGCAGATTGATAGGGATAAATTAATAATATCTGCACATTAATTAATTAGTTTTGTTCATTAAGTGTTTCTCTTTCCTCTATGGTTATGTAAATGATTTACATGTAAGAATTCATTAATTTTTATGTACTATTGTACTTTTGTTTTTAATTTAAAATTTAATTTATTGTCTTTTGCTGTCCTTTTAAATAGGGGGTTTGTACACGCAAACGTATCCTATGATTAAGTGCTCCTGAGAGAATGAAACTCGTCAGGATGTTTGCCTGCCACGTACCTGATTTTAAACTTGTTGTAATAAATTTCCTTTTTTTAACAGCCCTTCTCTGTGATGCCTTTTTAGTGCGGCTGTCACCTCGTTTTTGTTGACTTATTTTCGGTCCTCCTTGCCGGTTTCACAGCCTTGCACCCCTGTAGCCAAGTTTATATATGACACACATACTACACATACTCTCATACAACACACACACATACACATACTCTCATACAACACACACACACTCATATAATACACATACAACACATACACACTCATATAATACACATACAACACACACACACACTCTCATACACCATACCCACACAGTGACACACACTACACAACCTCTCATACAATACACACATACACCACACACTCTCATAGATGACACACTCACATACTACCCACACTCTTATACAACACACATACATTCATACAACACACACACACATCACGCATACTCTCATACAACACACACACTCTAATATAACACACAAACCACACACACTCTCATACAATACACACACATACACACACACACACACACACACCACACACTCTTATATATGACACACACACATACTACACACATTCTCATACAACACACATACATTCATACAACACACATACAACACTGTTATGTAACACACACCACACACACTATCATACAACACACACACTAATACAACACACACATACCGCACACACTCTCATACAACACACTTATATAACACACATCACACACTCTCATACAAAACACACACTCTGCTACAACACACACACAATTTGTGACCCAGTAAACATGGTGTTGCTACCCTGTAATGGGTCTTAACTTGTGGTGTGAAGAACCCTGCTAGCACATTAATGTATTTTCATTGCTGCTTTACGTCCTTTTATAGGTTCATTAGCACCAGAACTAACTGAACTCTTTCTCAGGAAAACAGAGCAAAAAGGGCACACTGCTAATTTACCGTATTGAAGTAGAAAGTGAACTTTAGGAATCCATGACTATGTTGACTGTAGGATCATTTTTTTTTTTTTCTTTTGTTGTTTTAAGTCTTTAAATCAAGCTTATCGGCCTGTCATAAAACAATATATCTGCCTGACAATCTGCCATTCGCTCTCTTCATACCATGTTTCACAGGGGCGGAACAATAAGAAACATGCTATTCATGTAATATTATTTTTTTAAAGCTTAAATGACACATTTCTTTTTACTAACAAATGATTGTATTGATTAAACACTCCCTTTAAAATGCCTGAACATTTTGGACATCTGGGGACTATTGAGAAATTTGACTCACTAAACATGCAAGAGCAGTGAAAAAACAACAAAAAGGCACCTGGGTGGGATAAATTGTAAAAGGAAAGGTTAACTTATGAGGTTCCACCATGGGATCTTACAGCAGAAGTAGTCACTTGCTATAAATGGTTCTATACTTATCATGTGCCAGTCCCACAATCCAAAGTCTCAATACTTAAAGAGATATAAACTTTCTAATTTACTTATACGATGATCAAATTGTCTTTGTTCTTTTGGTATCTTTTGTTGAAAAGCAGGGAGGTGAGCTCAGGAGTGTGTACATGTCTGTAGCACAATATGACAGCAGTTTTGCAAGAATGTTATCAGAGGCATAACTAGAAACCACAGAGCCCAGGTGCAAGAATCTAAGAAGGGCTTCTGAGAAAACCTTATAGGGCTATCTAATATGGTTGTATAGCCATAGGGGAAGGAGGAAGGACAAGTACATTTATAATTAGACATGTGCACAGCAAAAAAATATGTTTAGTTTTGTTTTCATTAGTTTTAATAAATAATTTCATTTCAGCAAATTAGTTATGTTAAGTTAAATCATTTTTTCGTATCCATTTGTTATTTCGGATCCATTTGTTATTTCGGATCCATTCTTTATTCATATTTATTATTTTATTCTAAAGTTTAGAATAGAATAATGAATATGAATAAAGAATGGATCCGAAATACGAATGAATCCGAAAAATGATTTAACTTAAAGGGACAGTAAACCTCAAAAATAATGTCTATATAACATTATATTAGCGCAAACTTTATAAAACATAATATTCCCTTTGAATTTTTTAAAACAACGGCTGTTTTTCAGACCCGCTCTCTGTGATCTTCTGAGCAGGACTGTTTTTTTCACACAGCGCATCAGGCCAGCTGTATAGTCACAGCCCGGCCCGACCGCGCCATTATACACAGTGCAGCTCGCTGTGACTATACAGCTGGCCCGATGCGCTGTGTGAAAAAAACAGACTTGCTCAGAAGAGCACAGAGAGCAGGTCTGAAAAACAGCCGTTGTTTTAAAAAATTCAAAGGGTATATTATGTTTTATAAAGTTTGCGCTAATATAATGTTATATAATTCTGCACTATGTGCAGAATTATATAACATTATTTTTGAGCATTACTGACACTTTAACATAAGGAATATGCCGAAACCAAATTATCTAAACCGCCATCCCCCCACATCACCTACACTAACTAAACCTATTAACCTCTAAACCGCCATCCCCCCACATCGCCAACACTAAATAAAGCTATTAACCTCTAAACCGCCGTCCCCCCACATCGCCAACACTAAATAAACCTTTTAACCCCTAAACCGCCGTCCCCCACATCGGCAACACTAACAAAACCTATTAACCTCTAAACCGCCGTCCCCCCACATCGCCAACACTAAATAAACCTATTACCCCCTAAACTGCTGTCCCCCAACATCGCCAACACTAAATAAAGCTATTTAACCTCCGTTCCCCCACATTGCCAACACTAAATAAAGCTATTAACCCCTAAACCGCCGTCTCCTCACATCGCCAACACTGAATAAACCTATTAAGCCCTAAACCGCTGCCCCCCCACATCGCCAACACTAAATAAAGCTATTAACCCCTAAACCCCTGTCCCCCTACATCACAACTATCTAAATGAAACTATTAAACCCTAAACCGCCGGCCCCCCACATCGCAACTACCTAAATAAACTTTTAACCCCTAAGCCTAACACCCCCTAACTACCTAGTTAAAATAAATACAAACGTACCTGTGAAATAAAAATAAAACCTTAGCTAGTTACAATATTACTATTTACTAACTATCTAGTTAAAATAAATACAAACTTACCTGTGAAATAAAAATAAAACCCAAGATAAATTAAAAAAAACTAACATTACTTAAAAATAAAACCTAAAAAAAAAACCCTAACATTACTAAAAATAATAAATCCTAACATTACAAAAAAATAAAAACTACAATTACAAAAAATAATAAACACTAAAATTACAAACAATAAAAATCTACCATTACAAAAAATTATCCAAAATAATAAATTATTCCTATTCTAATACCTCCCGTTTAAAAAATAAAAAACACCCCAAAATAAAAAAAACGTAATCTATAATAAACTACCAATAGCCCTTAAAAGGGCCTTTTTGTAGGGCATTGCCCTAAAGTTAACTGCTCTGTTTCCAATAAATTAAACCAAATACCCCCTAACATTACAACCCCACAACCCCCAAACCCCCCAAAATAAAAAAATCTAGTCTAAAAGGGGTACCTTGCATTAAATCTTCAGTGTGCGGCAGATGATCGCATCAAGAGGAACTCCGCATCAGACCGATGGACCTCCGCCTCCTTGCATTCACAAACTGCTGCGCCTCCATGCATCCACTGACCACTCTGCCTCCGGCATGAAGTTAGAAGATGCCAGACCCACGATGGCTGAAGATGGAGCCGTCTGGATGAAGACTTTTCACTGCTGGGAAGAAGATGGATGTCTGGACTTCATCAATTGTGAGTATCGATTTTGGGGTTAGTGTTAGTGTTTTTTTATTTTTGGGGTGTTTTTTTTTACAATTAGGGATTTTTTATATTTTTAATGGACTGAAAAAGAGCTGAATGTCCTTTTAATAACAATGCCCATACAAATGTCCTGGTGAGTGCCGGTGAGCACCCAGGGCTGAGCATGTTACAGGGTCATGGGATGTGTACCCGGTCCGGTATGAGAGTGCAGTCCCCTTCCGTGTTTTCTATATGTCTAGGGTGATTACATAAGTCTGTGCACCCTTCCCTTGTTCCCAGTTTGTTTGGATTTGAGAGCTTGCATTGTGTGGCTGTTTTAGGGTCCCAGGTATTGGAAAGGACCTTGACGAGGTACCTCAGCTTGTCCTATTTGGCTAGATGCGGGAACTAACCATTAATTTTCCCTATTGTTCTTGCACCCAGACCTGTCGGTGGTTAACTACCTGTGACTCTGGGGACAGCACAGCTTCCTGTGAGTGCCGGTGAGCACCCAGGGCTGAGCATGTTACAGGGTCATAGGATGTGTACCCGGTCCGGTATGAGAGTGCAGTCCCCTTCCGTGTTTTGTGTGTATATATATATATATATATATATATATATATATATATATATATATATACATACATACATACATACACATATTTAGACATGTGTATGTATGTATGAAAATACATGGTAAAGCCCTTTGCATCCCTTATTTTCTAACACCTTATACCATCTATCTGAGTCCTTTTAAGTTTTTTTTTTTTTTTAAATAATTTTATCAGACAGTGTTTATATGAGTACTATATAATGGGTGGTTTTGCACTTGGAGTATCATCTTTTTATGTTTGTGTGTGCCTTAACTACATTACAAGTAGGGAAGTTATGGATGTGGAATCTAGGTAATGTTAAATTATATTATAATTTAATGTTTAATTATATAACTTCCTGATTCCATCCATCTTCATTCACCCTGCACATTATTAGTAACAGATAGGTACTGTGTTAATATTTTCACAAACTAGTCACAATTTGTTGAATTTCTTATTTATGCAATTGAATATTGCTGCATCTGATGGATATTACTAACATAGGTCCAGATTACGAGTGGAGCGCAAAATTGTGCTCCCCTCGTAATACCAGAGCACGCAAATGTGCGTTGCTATTTGAAGTTAAGCTCAATGCGAACGTAACCTCACGTTCACATTGCATGGGCACCATAGGCTCCAATGGAAGCCTCATTCCGATAGTCACGGCAGAGAACCTAGCTCAGCGAAGGGGGTAAGTTGAGCAGCGATGGGAAGCAAAGTTTAAATATATATGTATATAAGCATATACATTTTTATTTCAAGTTTAAAGACCCCATAGAATGAAACATAAAGGCACTTTTCCATGCAGTTTTTTTTCTTCAAACACCTCACATCGGCTGACTTAAATCCCTTATAACTGCTTTGTGCATTTATATTTCATTAAAAAAAAGATGCCCATATTTTTTTATTTATTTTATAAAGGAACACTAAACTTTAATTTGGGGGCAATGGGGTACATTTTATTTAATAAACCAGAGGTCTGACCTCTGCTTAATTCATTGAGCAAAAGTGCTACCACGAACTCGTGGTGGCATTAACCAGCCACTCATAAGTTAAATTA
Organism: Bombina bombina; assembly: GCF_027579735.1. Lineage (NCBI taxonomy): Eukaryota > Metazoa > Chordata > Amphibia > Anura > Bombinatoridae > Bombina > Bombina bombina. The sequence goes on along the minus strand of NC_069499.1, from coordinate 135,188,074 downwards.
GCGTTCCACTTGTAATCTAGCCCAAAGTAGGTAAATCATATTCCTTTTTTTTTGATCAACAGTGAACATGCCAATCGGATTGAACTTGATTCTGATTGGCTGATTCCATCAGCCAATCAGAATATTCCTACCTTAATTCCTATTGGCTGATAGAATCCTATCAGCCAATCAGAATTCGAGGGACGCCATCTTGGATGACGTCCCTTAAAGGAACCGTCATTCTTCAGTTGGACGTCGCCGGAAGAAGATCGGTCCGCGGTGGAGGTCTTCAGGATGGAGCCGGTCGTCATCGGATGAAGATAGAAGATGCCGCTTGGATCAAGATGGTTGCCGGTCCGGATCTACTCTTCTTCCCGGATAGGATGAAGACTTTGGAGCCTCTTCTGGACCTCTTCAGCCACCGGATGATGGATCGCCAGCCCCCGCTTGGGTTGGATGAAGATTTTGGAGCCAGGACGGATCGGTGATACCTGGTGAGGTGAAGACAAGGTAGGATGATCTTCAGGGGCTTAGTGTTAGGTTTATTTAAGCGGGGTTTGGGTTAGATTAGGGGTATGTGGGTTGTAATGTTGGGGGGGGTTATTGTATGTTTTTTTTTACAGGCAAAAGAGCTGAACTTCTTTGGGCATGCCCCGCAAAGGGCCCTGTTCAGGGCTGGTAAAGTAAAAGAGCTTTGAACTTTAGTAATTTAGAATAGGGTAGGGCATTTTTTATTTTGGGGGTCTTTGTTATTTTATTAGGGGGCTTAGAGTAGGTGTAATTAGTTTAAAATTGTTGTAATATTTTTCTTATGTTTGTAAATATTTTTTTATTTTTTGTAACTTAGTTCTTTTTTATTTTTTGTACTTTAGTTAGTTTATTTCATTGTAGTTATTTGTAGGAATTGTATTTAATTTATTTATTGATAGTGTAGTGTTAGGTTTAATTGTAGGTAATTGTAGGTATTTTATTTAATTAATTTAATGATAGTATAGTGTTAGGTTTAATTCTAACTTAGGTTAGGATTTATTTTACAGGTAATTTTGTAATTATTTTAACTAGGTAACTATTAAATAGTTCTTAACTATTTAATAGCTATTGTACATGGTTAAAATAATTACAAAGTTGCCTGTAAAATAAATATTAATCCTAAAATAGCTACAATGTAATTATAATTTATATTGTAGCTATATTAGGATTTATTTTACAGGTAAGTATTTAGCTTTAAATAGGACGTTGTGGGGGGCAGATTAGGGGTTAATGAATATAATATAGGGGTCGGCGATGTTACGGCAGCAGATTAGGGGTACATAGGGATAATGTAAGTAGCGGCGGTTTACGGAGCGGCAGATTAGGGGTTAATAATAATATGCAGGGGTCAGCGATAGCGGGGGGCGGCAGATTAGGGGTTAATAAGTGTAAGGTTAGGGGTGTTTAGACTCGGGGTACATGTTAGAGTGTTAGGTGCAGACGTAGGAAGTGTTTCCGCATAGCAAACAATGGGGCTGCGTTAGGAGCTGAACGCGGCTTTTTTGCAGGTGTTAGGTTTTTTTTCAGCTCAAACAGCCCCATTGTTTCCTATGGGGGAATTGTGCACGAGCACGTTTTTGAGGCTGGCCGCTTGCGTAAGCAACTCTGGTATCGAGAGTTGAAGCTGCGTTAAATATGCTCTACGCTCCTTTTTTGGAGCCTAACGCAGCCTTTATGTGGACTCTCAATACCAGAGTTATTTTTATGGTGCGGCCAGAAAAAAGCCGGCGTTAGCTTTTCGGGTCGTTACCGACAAAACTCCAAATCTAGCCGTTAGGGTTTATTTTATAGGTAAGTATTTAGTTTTAAATAGGAATACTTTATTTAATTGTAGTAATTTTAGGGGGTGTTAGACTTAGGTTTAGACTTAGGTTTAGGGGTTAATAAATTTCATATAGTAGCGGTGACGATGGGGGCGGCAGATTAAGGGTTAATAATTGTAGGTAGGTTACCGCGACGTTGGGGGGGCAGATTAGGAGTTAATAACTATAATGTAGGTGTCGGCGATGTTGGGGGCAGCAGATTAGGGGTTCATAGGGATAATGTAGGTGGCGACAGTGTCCGGAGCGGCAGATTAGGGGTTAATAATATAATGTAGGTGGCGACGATGTCGGGGGGTGGCAGATTAGGGGTTAATAAGTGTAAGATTAGGGGTGTTTAGACTCGGGGTTCGTGTTAGGTGTAGACATACATTTTATTTTCCCATAGGAATCAATGGGGCTGCGTTAGGAGCTGAACGCTGCTTTTTTGCAGGTGTTAGGTTTTTTTTCAGCCGATTCTGCCCCATTGATTCCTATGGGGAAATCGTGCACGAGCACCTTTAGCCAGCTTACTGCTACCGTAAGCAACGCTGGTATTGAGGTGAGATGTGGAGCTAAATTTTGCTCTACGCTCACTTTTTTGTGGCTAACGCCGGGTTTAAAAAACCCTGTAATCTTTAGCTTCAGAATATAATACGGAAGCAATTCCTATGGACTCAAAATAGTTTGGTTATATACAACTTAATGTAAACAATGTAACGATTGTCTGCTGGATCATTGAATTGTATTGATGGATAAAATTGCTTTACTTTTTCTTTAATAAAGCTTGTTTGAAAACTAAAAAAAAAAAAATAACTGAAATACCTGCGTTGTCTTAAAGGGCCACTAAACCCAAAATCTTTCTTTCATGATTCAGATAGAACATACACATTTAAACAACATTGCAATTTACTTCTATTATTTATTTTGCTTCATTTTTTAGATATCCTTATTTGAAGAAATAGCAATGCACATGGGTGAGCCAATCACATGAGGCTTCTATGTGCAGCAACCAATCAGCAGCTACTGAGCATATCTAGATATGCTTTTCAGCACAGAATATCAAGAGAATAAAACAAATTAGATAATAGAAGTAAATTAGAAAGATGTTTAAAAATGCATTCTCTTTCTAAATCATGAAAGAAAAAATGTGGGTTTCATGTCCCTTTAAGGGAGCAGTGAAAAAAAAATGCTCATTAGCAACGCACCCCTGTTACCGCAAAACTTGTAATCTCGGTGTTTGTGTTTATATGATTGTTTACATTTATTTATGTTGCGTTTAATGCAACTTTTATTTCTTCACCTACCCTTTACGCAATCTCCGAAGTTATTATTATAATAATTTATTTGTATAGCACCGCCAAATTCCGTAGCGCTGGCTACATTTTATAGGGGTATACAATGACAAGGATTTGTGATAAAATACAAAACATAACAAAACTAAACAAATCTAGTACAGGAGGAAGAGGGCCCTGCTCCGGAGAGCTCACAGTCTACAGGTTTAGTGTGCAGAGACATAAGGTTGGGGGTAGCAATAATCTAGCAGAAGCATTCATAATAGATTGGAGGGACGAGAGGCGGTGTTTTGGAAGGCCATTTAGGAGTAGATTGCAATAATCAATGCGTGACAAATTGAGGGAATGAATAAGTATTTTTGTAGTTTTTTGAGTAAGGAAGGGACGAATTCTGGAAATGTTGCTTAGGTGTGAACGGCATGATTAGGTAAGCACTTGTATATGTGGGTTGAATGTGAGTTCTGAGTCAAGTGTAACCCCAAGACAGCGGATCTGGGGTGAGGTGTTGAGAATAGATTCTCCAGCCATCAGAGAAATGTCAGGTGTTGGATGTCTCTTAGAGGGGAGAATAAGAAGCAGCTCAGTTTTGGACAGATTGAATTGGAGGTAGTGCGAAGACATCCAAGAGGAAATTGCAGAGAGGCAGTTGGAAATCTGGTTGAGTAAAGAGGGAGAGATATCAGGAGAGGAAAGATAGATTTGGGTATCATCAGCATATAAGTGGTACTGGAATCCAAAGGAGGCTATAAGTTTTCCAAAGGAGAATGTATAGAGAGAGAAAAGCAAGGGACCCAAGACAGAGCCTTGCGGTACTCCAACTGAGAGAGGCATAGGATCACAACATATGTTGTTAAAGGGACAGTCTAGCCAAAATTAAACTTTCATGATTCAGATAGGGCATGTAATATTAAACAACTTTCCAATTGACTTTAATAATGAAATTTGCTTTATTCCCTTGGTGGTATTTTTGAAAAGCTAAACCTAGGTAGGCTCAAACTGATTTCTAAACTGTTGAAAACCGCCCATTGGCTCAGAGCATTTTGAAAGTTTTTCACAGTTAGACAGTCCTAGTTCAGGTGTGTCTTATAGATAACATTGTGCTCACTCCCGTGGAGTTATTTAGGAGTCTGCACTGATTGGCTAAACTGCATGTCTTTCAAAAGCACTGAGCTAAGGGGGCAGAGGCTTAGATACAAGGTAATCACAGAGGTAAAACACATATTAATATAACTGTGATGGTTATGCAAAACTGGGGAATGGGTAATAAAGGGATTTTCTATCTTTTTAAATAATAAAAATTCTGGTGTAGACTGTCCCTTTAAAGGAAACTGAAAACAAGCGTTTTGAGATATATGAGGCAAACCAGGAGAGGGCTGTGTCTCAGATGCCAAATGAATGTAGTATTTTTAGGAGGAGAGGATGGTCAACTGTGTCAAAGGCAGCGGACAGGTCAAGAAGAATTAGTAAGGAGTAGTGGCCTTTTGCTTTAGCTGATAACAGGTAATTTGTTACTTTAGTAAAAGCGGTTTCTGTTGAGTGTTTAGGGCGGAAACCAGATTACAATGGATCAAGTAAGGAGTTAGTTTTGAGAAATTGAGTTAGCCGATTATAGAGCAGTCGTTCCAATCATTTTGAAGCAAAGGGAAGTAAGGAGACCGGTCGATAGTTAGAAGGGGTGGAGGGGTCAAGCGAGGGCTTTTTTAGGATTGGTATGATTGACGCATGCTTGAAGGTATCAGGAAATGTGCCAGTGGTGAGAGATTGGTTAAAGAGATGAGTTAGGGTAGGGGATAGTGAAGCAGAGAGAGAGTGAAGGATTTGTGAAGGAATAGGGTCAAGTGGGCAGGTTGTGAGATGAGCCAAGGATAGGAGTACAGAGACTTCTTCCTCTGTTACAGGAGGGAAGTAGCATAGAGTTTTGTTAATAGAAGGGGTGGGTAGGATTGCTGGGTTTGAGGGGTGTGAGGTGCAGATATCTTTTCTAATGGTGTCAATTTTATTTTTGAAGTGATTAGCAATAATCTGAGCAGTGAGGTTGGTAGTTGGCGGGGATGCAGGAGGACGTAGAAGGGAGTTAAAGGTTGAGAACAGCTTTCTGGGGTTGGATGTGTGAGATGATACAAGGGAGGAGAAATAGATTTGTTTGGCCAGGCTGAGCACAGAGTTGTAGGACTTAAGGATAAATTTATAATGCCGGCAATCAGCACAGGTGCGTGATTTCCTCCACTGCCGTTCAGCACCCCGTGAACATCGCTGAAGATATCTGGTCTGTTTGATGTGCCACAGTTGCCGTTGAGTGATTGCTGTACATCGAAAAATGGAGGGTGCTGCTTTGTCAAGTGTTGATTTTAGTGCCAAATTATACTGTAAAGCCACGGGGTTTGGGCAAGAGAGGAATGAAATGTTGGAGAGCAGAGGAATTAGTTGAGTGAAAAAAATCTGTGAGATCCAAGTCATTTAAATTCCTGCAAGGTAGCAGTTTTTTGGGGGCTTGCAAAGATGTAGTAGCTAGAGTAAGAGAGAAAGTTAGTAGATGGTGGTCAGAGAGAGGAAAGGGGTTACCTGGCGAGCATAATTCATGATTGCTCTTGTGCAAACGCATTTATTTTCAACTCTTAATACATACGCTATTTCCATCCATTTTACATCGACATACATTGAGAAACATGGATTTATATGTATAGAGATGTGTTTAACTAGGGAGAGAATGAAAATATTGTACATGACAATCTTATGCACATTAAACAATATCTTAGAGGGATTTTAAAAGAGATATTCACATATAGATCTCAAGATATCTAGACATATATATATACCGTATATTCATATACTGTACATATATCTCTAAAAATCGATATATCACTCAATCATCACATATATAGAGAAAATAATTATTTATAAATAAATATAACATTTTCCGTTCTGAACTTTTATTCGCAATATATAATATATTTACATTTTCATGTACACTTTTCGAGGAGAATACGTCATGGGCTTTATTTGTTGTCTCCATTGACTTCTATGGGGAATACATGAAAGCGCATGTGATTTGGCTGTTTGGATTACGCAGCTTAACACGCGCGCAAAGTAAGTTATTTTGAAACTTGTAATAGCTGCGCAATCCAAAATGTAAAAAAAGACATAATGCACGCTTGGTTTTTGCAACTGATTTGCCACGTGGCTTGTAATCTTGCCCATAGAAAGGGAAACAAAAAGAAAGTTCCCAAATATGCTTAGACTACCAAATTTCAATATATTATCCATACCAAACAAGTTATACTTCAGTATATTAACAATGTCTGTTTATTTTTAAGAAACCATAAGAACAAGAGAAAAAAAACATGTAAAAACTTACCTAATAAATTCATTTCTTTCATATTGGCAAGAGTCCATGAACTAGTGACGCATGGGATATACAATCCTACCAGGAGGGACAAAGTTTCCCAAACCTCAAAATGCCTATAAATACACCCCTCACCACACCCACAATTCAGTTTAATGAATAGCCAAGTAGTGGGGTGAAAAAGGAGTAAAAAGCATCAAAAAAGGAACTGGATATAATTTGTGCTTTATACAAAAAATCATAACCACCATAAAAAGGGTGGGTCTCATGGACTCTTGCCAATATGAAAGAAATTAATTTATCAGGTAAGTTCTTACATAAATTATCTTTTATTTCATGTAATTGGCAAGAGTCCATGAGCTAGTGATGTATGGGATAGTAATACCCAAGATGTCACTAGAGAGGGAGGGATAAAAATAAAAACAGCCATTTTCCGCTTAAAAAATTAAATCCACATCCAAAAAAAATAAGTTTTTCTCATAATTGAAAAGAAAAAAATTAAAACATAAGCAGAAGAATCAAACTGAAACAGTTGCCTGAAGAACTTTTCTACCAAAAACTGCTTCCGAAGAGGCAAATACATCAAAACGGTAGAATTTAGTAAATGTATGCAAAGAAGACCAAGTTGCTGCTTTGCAAATCAACTGAATCTTCATTCTTAAAAGCCCATGAAGTGGAAACTGATCTAGTAGAATGAGCTGTGATTCTCTGAGGCGGGGCCTGACCCGACTCCAAATAAGCCTGATGAATCAAAAGCTTTAACCAAGATGACAAGGAAATGGCAGAAGCTTTCTGACCTTTCCTAGAACCACAAAAGACAACAAATAGACTAGAAGTCTTCCTGAAATCTTTAGTAGCTTTAACATAATATTTCAAAGCTCTTACAACATCCAGAGAATGTAAGGATCTCTCCAAAGAATTCTTAGGATTAGGACACAAAGAGGGACAACAATTTCCCTATTAATGTTGTTAGAATTCACAACTTTAGGTAAAAATTTAAAAGAAGTCTGCAAAACTGCCTTATCTTGATGGAAAATCAGAAAAGGTGACTCACAAGAAAGAGCAGATAATTCAGAGACTCTTCTAGCAGAAGAGATAGCCAAAAGGAACAACACTTTCCAATAAAGTACTTTGATATCCAAAGAATGCACAGGCTCAAAAGGAGGGCCCTGCAAAGCCTTCAAAACCAAATTAAGACTCCAAGGAGGAGAGATTGCTTTAATGACAGGCTTGATACGGACCAAAGCCTGTACAAAACAGTGAATATCAGGAAGCTCAGCAACCTTTCTGTGAAATAAAACAGAAAGAGCAGAGATTTGTCTCTTCAAAGTACTTGCAGACAAACCTTTATCCAAACCATCCTGAAGAAACTGTAAAATTCTAGGAATTCTAAAAGAATGCCAGGAGAATTTATGAGAACACCATGAAATATAAGTTTTCCAAACTCGATAATAAATCTTACTAGAAATAGATTTACGAGCCTGTAACATAGTATCAATCACTGAGTCAGAGAAACCTCTATGACTAAGCACTAGGCGCTCAATTTCCATACCTTCAAATTTAATGATTTGAGATCCTGATGGAAAAACGGACCTTGAGACAGAAGGTCTGGTCTTAAAGGAAGTGGCCAAGGTTGACAACTGGACATCCGGACAAGATTCGCATACCAGAACCTGTGAGGCCATGCTGTTGCTACTAGAAACACAAACAAATGTTCCATGATGATCTTGGAGATCACTCTTGGAAGCAGAACTAGAGGCGGGAAGATATAAGCAGGTTGGTAAAACCAAGGAACTGCTAACGTATCCACCGACTCCACCTGAGGATCCCTGGACCTGGATAGGTACCTGGGAAGTTTCTTGTTTAGATGGGAAGCCATCAGATCTATTTCTGGAAGATCCCACATCTGAACAATCTGAAAAAACACATCTGGATGGAGCGACCAGTCCCCCGGATGTAAAGTTTGACGGCTGAGATAATCCGCTTCCCAATTGTCTACACCTGGAATATGTACCGCAGAAATTAGACAAGAGCTGGATTCCACCCAAGATAGTATCCGAGATACTTCTTTCATAGCTAGGGGACTGTGAGTCCCACCCGATGAGTGACATATGCCACAGTTGTGATATTGTCTGTCTTAAAACAAATGGATGGTTCTCTCTTCAACAGAGGCCAAACCTGAAGAGTCCTGAAAATAAGCATGGAGTTCTAAAATATCGATTGGTAACCTAGCCTCTTGAGATTTCCAAACCCCTTGTGCTGTCAGAGATCCCAAGACAGATCCCCAACCTGAAAGACTTGCATCTGTTGTGATTACAGTCCAGGTTGGATGAACAAAAGAGGCCCCTTGAATTATACTATGGTGATCTAACCACCAAGTCAGAGAAAGTTGAACATTGGGATTTAATGATATTAATTGTGATATCTTTGTATAATCCCTGCACCATTGATTCAGCATACAAAGCTGGAAAGGTCTCATATGAAAACAAGCAAAGGGGATCGCGTCCGATGCTGCAGTCATGAGACCTAAAACTTCCATGCACATAGCCACTAAGGGGAATGATTGAGACTGAAGGTTCCAACAAGCTGAAACCAATTTTATTTGTCTCTTGTCTGTTAGAGACAGAGTCAATCTATCTGGAAACCTAAAAAGGTGACCCTTGTCTGAGGAATCAAGGGACTTTTTGGTAATTTGATCCTCCAACCATGTCTTTGAAGAAACAACACTAGTTGATTTGTGTGAGATTCGGTAGTATGTAAAGACTGAGCTAGTACCAAGATATCGTCCAAATAAGGAAACACTGCAATACCCTGTTCTCTGATTACAGAGCGTAGGGCACCAAGAACCTTTGAAAAAATTATTGGAGCTGTCGCTAGGCCAAATGGAAGGGCGACAAACTTGTAATGCTTGTCTAGAAAAGAGAATCTCAGAAACCGATAGTGGTCTGGATGAATCGGAATATGAAGATATGCATCCTGTAAGTCTATCGTGGACATATAATGACCTTGCTGAACAAAAGGCAGAATAGTCCTTATAGTCACCATTTTGAAAGTTAAAATTTTCAGATCCAGAACTGGCCTTAATGAATTTTCTCTCTTTAGGACAATGAATAGATTTGAATAAAACCCTAGACCCTGTTCCTGAAACGGAACTGGTATAATTACCTCTGAAAGCTCTAGATCTTAAACACACTTCAGAAAAGCCTGAGCCTTCACTGGATTTGCTGGAACGCGTGAGAGAAAAAATCTTCTCACAGGAGGTCTTACTCTGAATCCTATTCGATACCCTTGAGAGACAATGCTCTGAATCCATTGATTTTGGACAGAATCTGCCCAAATGTTTTGGAAAAATTTTAATCTGCCCCCCACCAGCTGAGCTGGAATGAGGGCTGCACCTTAATGCGGACTTGGGGAATGGCTTTGGTTTCTTAAAAGGCTTGGCTTTATTCCAACTTGAAGAAGGTTTCCAATTGGAACCAGATTCTTTGAGGGAAGGATTTGCTTTCTGTTTCATATTCTGTCGAAAAGAATGAAAACGATTAGAAGCTTTAGATTTTCCCTTAGATCTTTTATCCTGAGGTAAAAAAAACTCCCTTCCCCCCAGTAACAGTTAAAATAATTGAATCCAACTGAGAACCAAATAAATCGTTACCTTGGAAAGAAAGAGATAGTAATCTAGACTTAGATACCATGTCAGCATTCCAATATTTGAGCCACAAAGCTGTTCTAGCTAAAATAGCTAGACTTTGGGGCATATTTATCAAGGTCTGGCGGACCTGATCCGACACTGCGGATCAGGTCCGCCAGACCTCGCTGAATACGGCGAGCAATACGCTCGCAGTATTCAGCATTGCACCAGCAGCTCACAAGAGCTGCTGGTGCAACGCCGCCCCCTGCAGACTCGCGGCCAATGGGCTGCCAGCAGGGGGGGTGTCAATCAACCCGATCGTACTCGATCGGGTTGTATTGTGGCGATGTCTGTCCGCCTGCTCAGAGCAGGTGGACAGGTTATGGAGCAGCGGTCTTTGTGACCGCTGCTTCATAACTGCTGTTTCTGGCAAGTCTTCAGACTCACCAGAAACAGGGGCCATCAAGCTCCTTACAGGGCTTTTTAAATATAGCCCATAGATTTAACATCAATTTTGATGATATCAAAAATAGCATCACAGATAAAATGATTAGTATGTTGAAGCAAGCGAACAATGCTAGACAATCAGGATCTGTTTCCTGTTGCGCTAAGCTTTCCAACCAAAATGTTGATGCAGCTGCAACATCAGCCATAGAAATGGCAGGCCTGAGAAGATAGCCAGAATATAAATAAGCTTTCCTTAGATAAGATTCAAGTTTCCTATCTAAAGGGTCCTTAAAGGAAGTACTATCTTCCATAGGGATAGTAGTACATTTGGCAAGAGTAGAAATGGCACCATCAATCTTGGGGATTTTTTCCCAAAACTCCAATCTAATTGCTGGCAAAGGATACAACTTTTTAAACCTAGAAGAAGGAATAAAAGAAGTGCCAGGCCTATTCCATTCCTTTGAAATCATATCAGAAATAGCATCAGGAACTGGAAAAACCTCTGGAGTAACCACAGGAGGTTTATAAACTGAATTTAAACGTTTGCTAGTTTTAGTATCAAGGGAACTAGTTTCCTCAATATCCAAAGTAATCAACACCTCTTTTAACAAGGAACGAATATACTCCATCTTAAACAGATAAGAAGATTTGTCAGTGTCAATATCTGAGGTAGGATCTTCTGAATCAGATATATCCTTATCAGAGAAGGATAATTCAGTATGTTGTTGGTCATTTGAAATTTCATCATCTTTATGAGAAGTTTTAAAAGACCTTTTACATTTATTAGAAGGCGGAATAGCAGACAAAGCCTTCGGAATTGCATCAGCAAAAAAATCTTTTATATTCACAGGGATATCATGTACATTAGATGTTGAAGGAACAATAGGCATTGCACTAGTACTGATGGATACAGTCTCTGCATGTAAAAGCTTATCATGACAACTATTACATACTACAGCTAGAGATATAATCTCCGCTAACTTACAACGGATACACTTAGCTTTGGTAGAACTGTTATCAGACAGCAGAGATCCAACAGTGGTTTCTGAGACAGAATCAGATTGAGACATCTTGGAAATGTAAGAGAAAAAAAAACATATAAAGCAAAATTATCAATTTCCTTATATGGCAGTTTCAGGAATGGGAAAAATGCAAACAGCATAGCCCTCTGAACATAGAAAAAGGCAAAAGGCATATAGGAAGTGGGGTTTAAATAATTAAATTATTTGGCTCCAAGTATGACGCACAACGCAAAATGAATTTTTTTTGGCACTAACAACATTCGGAAATGATGCAACTCGCGTCATGGCAGACGCAACCTTGCAAGGAAACCCGGCGTCAACTAAGATGCCAGAAATGACGAATTTGCGTCACCGAATGTACCTTCGCGCCAAAAAAATCTCGCACCAAGAATGACGCAATAAACATCAGCATTTTGCGACCTCAAGAGCCTAATTTTATTTTATTTATGAAAAGCAGTCAATTTGAAGACAGACTATACCCCAGGTAAGAAAAAATAACTTCCTAAATATGTTTCCCAATTTTGAAACTGATAGTCTGCAAAAGGAAATATACATAAACCTGACTCATGGCAAATATAAGTACAATACATATATTTCAAACTTTATATTAATACATAAAGTGCCAAACCATAGCTGAGAGTGTCTTAAGTAAAGAAAAACATACTTAACGAAAGATACCCATCCACATATAGCAGATAGCCAAACCAGTACTGAAAAAGTAACAGTAGAGGTAATGGTATATGAGAGTATATCGTCGATCTGAAAAGGGAGGTAGGAGATGAATCTCTACGACCGATAACAGAGAACCTTTAGAACCATTAAATCAATAGGTGATACTCCCTTCACATCCCTCTGACATTCACTGTACTCTGAGAGGAAACGGGCTTCAAAATGCCGAGAAGAGCATATCACAGAAGAAAATCAAGCACAAACTTACTTCACCACCTCCATAGGAGGCAAAGTTTGTAAAAACTGAATTGTGGAAGTGGTGAGGGTTGTATTTATTGGCATTTTGAGGTTTGGGAAACTTTGCCCCTCCTGGTAGGATTGTATATCCCATATGTCACTAGCTCATGCACTCTTGCCAATTACATGAAAGAAATAACACTTTATTCTTTTATCTTTATAAGAAATACTAATTAATAAATTAATTTAACAAATAATAATAATAAACAATTCTAAATCTAATGTGTATATATATATATATATATATATATATATATATATATATATATATATATATATATATATATATATGTACACACATATATACTTTAATGAGACTTCTCTGGCATCTTCAATCCAGCAATTGTAATATAAAACTAGTCTTCAATTTGCACAGCTATGAAGAGACAAGTCTTCAGTTTTTTGAAGAAAATAAATTGCGTAAAAGAACAGGAAGTGACCTGTGAAACATGTATGGATGGGTTGCAGGGAAAATAAGTTAAATGCTCTTGCACAATAAAAACTTATTTTTATTTATTTTTTGCTTTTTTTTTTTATTATTAAAAGCTCTACTCATCCAAATCTTCAAATGCCAGATTTTCACAGAATGTAAAATATAATCAAACAACTGAATACAAAAGTTAACCTTTTACTTCAGTTGTGAAAGAAATTCAAAAGAGGAAGATTCACAATATCTGCATATATGTGGTAATGTGGTAATGTTTATAAACATGCAATACCATAAGGTCACTAGAACAACTACACTCAGCTATTTCCTCAAAACGACTTTTATTACTTAGAATATATCAAATGCTTAAACAAATATAAAAGTCACATTTGAAATGCTATACAGTATGCTTTCAATTCATTTTTTGTGTATACTTGCATAAGCAAAAAGTCTTGTTTTAAAAAGCTTTTAAGCTATTACTTCATCAATGATAGCATTTACATTGCAGATTGCTCGCTATCTTGTTGGGCCATTTGCGTTGGAATTAAAGGGGCAGTAAACACCTTTAATTACAAGATATTTTTATTGTGCTGCTGTAAAATAACATATCAACCAAATTAACATCCATTTTACTGCAATTATTTTGCAGAGGAAACAGCACAGTGTTCTGGGGGTTACATAGCATTCTGGAATTTGTAGTTCATTATTACCCTCTCAGTATTATAACCTGCAGTTCTGGATACCAGACTGCCAAGGTTAAAGCTCCACCCCCCTACTACCCAGCCTTCCAATTCCTCACTGGATTTGGACTTTCCAGAGCATTCGCAATCTCCTAGATGCTTGGTTTTGTTCATTTTTGTGTTTTGTACATTCTCACAGAAGAGCTGATCTCTGACCACCTAGTCCCTCTCTGGCCGGCCGGGCTCCTGGATCTGCCAGCCGGCTGCACCTCCCTGAATAACCTCTGTCACTCACACCAGGTCACTCCAGCGGCCCTTTGCTCCAGAGCTCTGCTCTTTTGGGGATTGGCCACACTCCCCCGGGATCACCCCAGAATAGCCACCACTGTACCGCTGGGACTCTATAAGACAATGGATACTATGGGGAGCGCCAGCCTGTCTGGAGGGGTGGGAAATGTGGGAGATCTGGGGGTCTGATAAGGCCCCTTATCAAGATGAGTTGGTGTATAATCTGATAAGGCCCCTTATCAAGATGAGTTGGTGTATAAAAGTAGTGTGTTTCCACAATAACGTTATTCTTTTGTTTCACCTAAATACTGGTTCTGTCTGGTTATTTGGGTGGGCTCTGCTATAATCACTTTGTTCTACTACATAGCGGCATGTTCCAGGTATAAGAAGGACCCTGTCGGCAGAGCTACCTAGTCGTGGTAGCCGGAGTCTGTCACATTGGTTGGCAGCGGTGGGATGCTTCCGTCTACCTTGAACATTCAAACCACCAACTGAAGACCTCTTTGGATGGAGTAGCAGTACGCTGGGCTCCGGAAGAATACCTTGAAAGACTTACTGGAAGCTTGGGGGAAAGTTGCCGGCAATAAATCCAAGGCCGCAATCATCTCCGAACTAATGGAAGGCAATCTGGCTAACGAGCCGGCTGGTGTGTCTGATAGCAAACAGAGAAGGGAAAGTCCCAGTGAGGCGTCCACAGTAGAGACAATAATGTCCAAGGTACAGAGGAAGCTCCAGTGGCGAAAGGCTCTCTATGACACCACTCCACCAGTGGAGGTAATCACTCTGCTAATAACCGACACCACCCAACTCAAAATAGCAGAGGTCCACAAGTCCATGGGGGGAGTCCCACCGGCTCCCCTGGGTCCACCTCCCCAGCTGAAGAAGCTACCCCATGAGGTTTTCCGAGCCTTCAAAGACAATGAGGAGGATATCGACAGCTACCTCCAAGTATTTGAGGCACAGTGCGAGTTGCAGAATGTTGCCAGTACCGTCCGAGTCACCCTCCTGCTCGGAAAGCTGTCGGGATGAGCCCTAGAGGTTTTCAACACTGTTCCCTTGGGAGATCAAAAGAACTATGACCGGGTAAAGGAACGTATCCTTGCCCGTCAAACTCCAAGAAGCCATCTCTGAATTTCTGAGTTTCAATGACAATGCACAGACCTCAGTAGAGACCCCCTGGGCCTCCCTCAAGGCATTTCTCAGAGGACACGTAATTAAAAATGCCGCTTTCATGCGCAAAAACCAGGGAGCTTTCCTAGGCACACTAACCTCCCAGCTTAGAACTCTGAAAGAACAACTCCGCATTACTTATTCAAGTACAGGTGGCCCTCAGTTTACAACGGTTCAATTTGCACCGTTTCAGAATAACAACCTTTTTTTTTTCAGTCATGTGACTGCTATTGAAAAGCATTGAGAAGCAGTGCACTGATTAAAATAGCCAGTAGGTGAAGCTGTCCGCTTGTGTTGCAGCAAAGATATGCAAGCCAAGCAAGCTGAAATTAATCAGTTTAACCAGACCTGAGCTATCGAGCAGCTTGCAAAGTAACAAGATCTTCCTGTCTATAAATCAGTCCAGATTGGAATGCATAGAAAAAACTGTTTTCAGAAAAATGCAAGTAAAGTCTGTGTTGTGTGATTATTTTATTAGGTTTATAATGCTGTTTAGCATTCAAAGTCTTTATTTCAAAGCTTTAAAAATAATGTATTAGGTGTTACTTATGCCAATTTTGAGAGGGGCCTGGAACCAAACTCCCTCACTTCCCATTGACTTACATTATAAACTGGGTTTCAATTTACAATGGTTTCGATTTACAACCATTCCCTTTGGAACCTAACACCGCAACCTTTACAACCTAAACTGAGGGCTACCTGTACATTAAACAACAACATTTTGAATATCATACAACAGATTAAAACCCTTAAATATTAGAAAACGCAAATACCTTAGAGCAGTGGTCTCAAAGTATCAGCCCTGAGGCCATATGCATTCCTCAAAATAGTTTAATCTGGCCTTCCCTTGTTTATTAGGTAAATTATTAATTTGGTACCATCTATTGTTTTTAGGGTTCTAAGAGGTATAACATGTTGATGTACTATAGGCACTCACAAGATAAATATAAAGACAAGCATGTGTTTCCAGTGCAGACTCCCATTAACCCCCTGCTTGAATAAATGTCACTTTTTATTCAGTTCCAGAATGATCATTTCACTTGGCACTCACAAGATAAATATAGACTATATATGTCTTTGTGGACTCCTGGTCCTAGCATGGACTATTGCATGTAACTATCACTTCCTGTTTCTAGTATATCCATTTCCAGAGCACTCACTCCGTTCAAGTGGCCCCCATGGGAGAAGAATACTTGGCCAGTGGCCCCCAGATACAATGAGCTTGATTCACCTGCATTAGAGAGATTCAAGCAGATATACTACTACAAAAGTAATAAAGCCACTTCTCTCTTAGCAGCAAAACTACGAAACTGCATGGCCCAGTCCAAGATAGTCTCTATTAGAAAACACAACAATTTAGTATACTGGATCATTTAAAAAGGCTAACTGATCATTAGAAAACCCTTTTGCAATTATGTCAACACAACTGAAAATTGTTGTGCTGATTAAAGAAGCAATAAAAGTGGCCTACTTTACTAGTTGAGTATCTGGAGCATCATCAATTGTGGGGGAGATTACAGGCTCAAGATGGCCAGAAGCAAATAACCTTCTTCTAAAACTCACCAGATCTCGTACCAAGCTGTATACTACTCCCTTCACAGAACAGCTCAAACTGGAGGTAACCCAAATAGAAAGAGCAGTGGGAGGCACCGCTGCACAACTGAGCAAGAGGACAAATACATTAGATTGTCTAGATTGAGAAACAGATGACTCACAGGTCATCAACTGGCAGCTTTACTAAATAGTACAAGCAGAACACCAGTCTCAATGTCAACAATGAAGAGGCAACTCCGGGATGCTGACCTTTTAGGCAGAGGGGAAAAGAAAAGGCCATATCTCAGGCTGGCCAATAAAAAGAAAATATTGAGGGCTAGATTAAGAGTGAAGTGCTGTTATGAACAATCGATAAGGAGTTTATTCCGGGTGTTTGTGTGTGTCAGAAGTAGCATGTGTATAATCCTATACCTGCATATCTATTCCTATAGATATATAGGCATATAGATATGTATTTTACATGAAAAGTATATTTAATAATAAAAAGTACATTATTTTCTATGTGAAGAACATAGGGATGTAAAATATGTGTTTTGTGCATTGTGTGTCTCAATTTAGATCTTAACACAGGTAAAATGTAATAATAACAACATGGACAAGGGTAAGGGAAGAACATTGGAATGTTAAATATACTGTAAAACACATATAAACACATAAATACATACAGTATGTATATATATATATATATAGTCAAGTGGAATTAGTGCACGAGTGTGAGCTATAATTAGCGATTAACTAGTATTCTAGCCGTAAGATGGGCAAAAGAACACAGACACTGGACAGAGGAAGATTGAAAAAAAAGTGTTATGGACAGATGAATATAAATTTGAGGTGTTCAGATCAAAAAGAAGAACATTCGAGTGACCCAGACCAAATGAAATGATGCTGGAGGAATGCTTGACACCATCTGTCAAGCATGGTGGAGTTAACGTGATGGTTTGGGGGTGCTTTGGTGGTGGTAAAATAGGAGATTTATACAGGGTAAAAGGGACCTTGAAGAAGGAAGACTATCACTCCATTTTGCAACGCCATGCCATACCCTATGGACAGCACTTGATTGAAGCCAAGTTCCTCCTACAACAGGACAATAATCCAAAGCACAGCTCCAAACTATGCAAGAATAAGCAGTCAACTGTTATTCTGTATTTAATAGAGTGGCCAGATATAAACCCTATTAAGCTGTTGTGGGAGCAGTTTGACCGTATGGTACCTAAGAAGTGCCCATAAGCCAATCCAACTTGTGGGAGGTGCTTCAGGAAGCATAGGCTGAAATCTCTTCAGATTCCCTCAACAAATTGACAACTAGAATGTCAAAGGTCTGCAAGTATTTAATTGTTGCACATGAAGGATTCTTTGACAAAAGCAAAGTTTGAAGGACACAATTATTATTTCACTTAAAATTCATTATTTCTAACCTTGTCAAAGAAATTATTTCCTATTCAAACGCATTTCATGTGTGTTTAATGTAAAATAAGGAAAAATCTAAGTCACCCCAAACATCTGCAACTCAGTGCAACAAAAGTCAGTACACCTTTAATTACTGAGATTCAAATTATTATTTTTTTGCAATACTTTGTATATCCACCTTTATTTTTTATAACAGACTCAATCCTCCTCGGAATGGAGGATACCAGTATTGCACAAATTCCTGGAGAGATGTTCTACCATTCTTCAGAGACAATTTTCAGCTGCTCTTTGCTGGAGGGGTTGGGTTGCTCTAATATTCTCTTTAAAATACCCAAAAGGTGTTCTATTGGATTCAAATCAAGCGACATAACTGGCCAGTCATAGTTTTCACTTTTTTCTTCTTTAGAAAATCTTATGTGATTTTGACAGTGAGCTTTAGATTGTTATAATGCTGGAATATTCCTCTTCTGCCAAGCTTCTGGAGAAAGGGAGTCATCTTGTCAGCCTGTATTTTGGTATATCCACAGGCATTTATGTTGCCATCTATAAATGTCATCTCCCCAACACCTTCGGCACTCATTCAGCCCCATATCGTCCCATTCCCACCTTCAAGCCAAACATGCTGGGCCCCATCTGAGCCAAATAGATTTATCTTGGTCTCATCGAACTAAAGAATGTGCTCCCAATATTCATCAGGCTTTTTTTCATGCTGTTTAGCAAAGTTTAATCTTGCAGTTTTGAGCTGAAGAGCAAGCAATGTTTTTTTTTTCTTGGACGCCGTCCTTAGAGGTTGATATTATGCAATGTCCTTTACACTTTCTGAGCTGTTACAGAAACTTACATTTACATTGATAACCCTTGAGCCAAGTCTGAAGCACTTGCCCGTCTGTTTTTCAGAGCTAGATTGTACACTGTCTGTGGCGTCATTTTAGGAGGATGGCCACTGTGGCTCTGATTAGTGGTACTATGGCTTGTTCTATACCTCCTGACTACTGCTGCAACTGTGTTTCAACTGATTTTTAGTTGCTCACATTGGTCCTTTTACATCTTTGTGAAGTCTGATAATCAGATATTTAAATTCCTTTGACAATTCTTTTCCATGTGGAGCCATGATGCAGACTTGCAGATAGACACAGCCCATAGGTCCAAAACTGAGAAAATGTTGGCGTTCAAAGGTCATTTTATAACCATGTGTACTCAATTTTGTTTCAACTTAGAAGTAATGCAAGTATTGAGAGGTGATGCAATTTTGAATCATTTAGCATTTTTTGTTTTGTTTAAATATTATTTTATTAAGGTTTTGCAATAGAGAAAATATACAACAAATGCCATGTAACATTAATGACACAATTTCAGTTGAGCAAAAACAATGATATAAGTAAAAAAAGGATGAATGACAGAATATGGACTCCTGAAACCTTAATTTTACAATAATAATAGCAATATATATATATATATATATATATATATATATATATATATATATATAATTATATAAACGACTATTTAGCTGGCCGCTTATGGACAATTTGGTTAGGAAAGATGAGTGATATATGATAGTCACACCTGTGGCCCCTTTGGGACTCAATGACACTTAATAGGTATGTAAATATCTAGATTGCTAATAAAGTGCAGCATATTCTGAACAATAAGGACTTAAATAAATTAGCATATCTGAAGAACCTCTTTTAGGGTCCTGTTATAAAGCAGAATCAATACTGCATAATAGCATAGAATACATATTTAAGTGATCAACCAACATTGAGAAAGATGAAAATATATATTTGGGCCTTAGTGCACATTGGTTATATGTGTAGTTTTAATTAAAGAGAGGAGATATGCAGAATTTACCAGGAACTATAGTATGATTGCGAAATTTAATCAAACGGAGGGAGTAATCCATGTCATCTAAGTGAACGTATGGTTAGTTGTGTGTAGTCTTATGGACCTTCTTAACATGTTGGAGACTCCTATAAAACGTATACATGGTAGTAGAGGTGTGTAAAAAGTCTACCCAGGGTACCATAGCAACATTCTAACTCAGGGGGCTCCCATAAGGGCGGCTTATACCTTGTCTCCTCAGTGCAATGACTAAAATTATGATGTGGTGTAGAGTGATGATGGGAACTTATCAGGCTCGGCGCAGGAATAGAATAAACTGAGCCACAAGTAGGAGAAATGATGTGCTTGCCAGCCTACGCTACACCTATGAACTATATTGAAGAGGTTGCAGTGTGTGGAGATGTAAATGTTTAGTCAACCCAGCCTCATATGTTTTTGGTTCAAGTCACCTGGAGGAGTCCCACCATTTGTTTGATGTAGGCTATATATCCCCATGTAATATGGCCATTATGCTTTATATAGTTTACGTTGTTCAATATGTATAAAGGGAGAGTTCTGCTCTTGACATATAAAGGCTAAGCCTACCTAAGTTCTCGCAAGACAGCTCATATAGGGACCCTCAAGTGACCCTAATAAGAATTCCTTAGTATGTTAAACTCAGGTGTGACCTATGTAGTAGTTTGTATGCTTGTGAGACAATCAGTAGTTTAGAAATTAGTAGACATGAAAGTGTTTGCTCACTCATGTGATAGCTGTACATAACACTGCATATGGCCACTACTGCTAAAGAGGTGTGTAGATTATATTCTAGTATTAGCTTAAGAAGGCTAAGTAAATTTATATGGGAACTGGGTAGCTAGTATAGGTAACATTTCTAAAACAATTAGTAAGGCAAGTTCTGAAGCAAATTACATAAGTCCGGTCCTTATAATAGCTCAATAAATTGCAAAACAATCTGTATCATCGATATCCAGTTGTGAGTGAAATATAAACTGTTAGGAAACACTAATAAAGTTCACCAGCATGTGTAGAAACTCTGTTCTGAAGTTCTTCTTTAGCCTACTCCTAATCGGTAATCAGACTGCATGTAATGAAAGGTGTCTGAATTTTTGTAGATGCAAGGTGAGTCTCCCAGGCTAGTATATCAAGTGAGCTCCTCAGCTTGCAAGAGAGCGAGAACCCCACCATCAAATCTCTCACCTCCTGCTCCGCAAGTCCCTTGGGAAAATATCAAATATGTCTCGGAGCTCGTCCACGGGTCGGCCACAGCTTCCCGGCACAAGCTCAGAGGTGAGTAATTCAACTTCGGTTCTTCACGCGAGCATGGGCTGAGAGAAACTGGATGGAGCAAGTTCTGCAAGTTTATGATCCGTAGGGATTTCTTGTCATAATTTAATGAGACGTTCGCCCCCCTCGGTTTCTGCATATCTTCAGTGAGGGAAGGTAAAATGTCGTCCGAGTATTGTTCCGTTCCACTGTCATCTTTGTTTTGTGCGATATAGCCTGGAACCCATCAGGACATCTCCCT
Source organism: Bombina bombina (assembly GCF_027579735.1). Classification (NCBI taxonomy): domain Eukaryota; kingdom Metazoa; phylum Chordata; class Amphibia; order Anura; family Bombinatoridae; genus Bombina; species Bombina bombina. The sequence goes on along the minus strand of NC_069499.1, from coordinate 135,166,669 downwards.
CTGGGGTGCTACTGCTAAGAGCTGCTTTATGATAGGTAGGCCCTCTGTCGCTTCAACTCAACTGCATGTTAGTTGGCCATCACCATCTTGCATATATGCATCTCTAGCTGTGGCAATAAGATCTTTGAACCTTCCCATCCATCTTACATTCAAGTTCCACCAGTAAAGCAAATATGTTTGTTTAAGTCTCCTCCATTATAAATCAGCAGTAGGATGATCTTGCTTAACCCAGTTACATAGATAAGTTACATCTTTGAATAGAAACATATTTGTAACATACATGTATTGGCAAAAATGCTTCTAGTAAAAGGTATCATGGTTTTAGTGTTAACATTTTTCTCTGCACGTGCATGTGATGCATCGCTAGATATACTCTAGATATAGTGAAACAGAATTTTAAATACTGCAGCTGCTTAGAGCACCAGTGGGGCTTGTATCATGTCAGCAATTAACAAATTAAATCATTAACAGATGGTACAAGCACCTTAGGCTCTCTGAACAAGTGCTGTGTTTAAAATGCTGGTGCACACAGTATACTTAAATACACGCTTGAAACAGCTATAGCTTTTACTAGACGCAATTTTGCTAATAAATGTATATTAAAAAAATGCTTCTATTCAAAACTGAAATGCGTCTATGTGGATTTCAATTTTGACAGGAATGTCCTTTTATGTGATTTTGCACAGGGGTGTACTTACTTCTGTTGTATAGTGTATGTGTGTGTATGTGTCTGTATGTGTGCGTGTGTGTATGTGTCTGTGTGTGTGTCTGTCTATATGTGTGTTTGTGTATGTGTGTTTGTATATGTGTGTGTGTGTGCCTGTATGTGTGTGTTTGTGTGTCTGTGTGTCTGTATGTGTGTCTGTGTGTATGTCTGTCTGTATGTGTGTGTATGTGTGTCTGTCTTTCTGTGTATGTGTGTGTGTGTGCATGTTTGTGTATGTGTCTGTATGTGTCCGTGTGTGTGTCTGTATGTGTGTGAGTATGTGTGTGTGTGTGTTTGTATATGTGTGTCTGTCTGTGTGTGTATGTATGTGTGTGTGCATGTTTGTGTGTGTCTGTCTGTGTGTATGTGTGTGTATGTGTCTGTGTGTCTGTATGTATGTGTGTGTATGTGTGTATGTGTTTATGTGTATGTGTGTCTGTCTGTATGTGTGTGTGTGTGTCTGTCTGTATGTGTGTGTGCATGTTTGTGCATGTGTATGTGTCTGTGTGTGGGTGTCTGTTTGTATGTGTGTGTGCATGTTTGTGTATGTGTGTAAGTGCGTGTGTGCATGTGTGTATGTGTGTTTGTTGTCTAGGCATATTTCACTTTATTGTGCCCCCCACCCACGGAAACATTTCTGAGGACGCCCATACTCCTGCAGTCATGGAAGATTTCACTGCTTTTTGTTAGCTGAGCTAATTACATTTGAATATTTTCTTACCACAAAAAATGTCCTTCCCAATTGGCTGCAGCTAATGCAATACTACGCTCAGCATATACTTTATTTCCTTTTAGAAGGCTGCTGTTTAGCTGGGATTATTTTGTTGCTAAGATCAATAACAATATGTAGCACATTCTAGATGGTTAGCGTTGAATGAGTCAGCTAAGCTTAAAAGAAAGGAATGACTGCCCTTAGGTCTTCGTTTCAATGACTAACATTTATATCGCTGGATTAAAGTAGCTAAACAGACGTTCAGGCTTGTTACTACGGCAATATGCCATTATATAAATGTAATTTGTTTTCTAGAAATTTAACAGAGCACTGTTTTAAAGGGATAGGAAAGTCAAAATTAAACTTGCATGATTCAGATAGGTCATGTCATTTTAAGACACTTTTAAATTCACTTCTTTTTTCAAATGTGCTTCGTTCTCTTAGTATCCCTTGTTAAAAAATAAATACGCACATATCATGCACTAGTGGGAGCTGCTGCTAATTGGTGACTGCACACATTTGTCTCTTGTGATTGGCTAAATAGATATTTTCAGCTCCCTGTCAGTAATGCAATGCTGTCCCTTCAGCAATGGATAACAAGAGAATGAAGAAAATTTGATAATAGAATTAAATTGGAAAGTTGCTTAAAATTTTATGTTCTATCTGAATCATAAAAGAAGATTTTGGGGTTTACTATCCCTTTGAGGAAGAAGATTTGGACCAAACTTTCTAGTGTTGTCTCAGATAAGTGAAGATTGGAGTTCAAAAGTATTACTATTTTTGAATGTACCTTGGTATCAGTATGTAAATTTGCTTCCACATTAGAGCTTGTTTCCATTCAGCCGTTAAAAATGGAGCCGTAAGCTACTGAAGCAGGCGACAGGTAAAAGTACCTATTTTAGTACCAGGTTTCCATTGAAAAGATTTCTGCTTTGCGGGCGGTCGCTCTTTTCGTGTAGGTGTAAGTTAGCGTTGTGTTAATGCTTCTACCCGATGCCGGATTTGTAAAACATTAATAGGTTACTATGGTAACCCAACCTTACACTACACATGATCGCATATACGGCGCCGCATACAAATGCGGCGCCGTATAGTTTACCCGTTGCTCGCTTTTAGAATAAAATCAAACACCTAACGCATGTGCGGTATCTACCTCTCAACCGCAACCCACCCACCACAATAACTTATATATTAACCCCTAAACCGCCAACCCCCATACCGCAAAGTATCTAGCAAAGTTATTAACCCCTAAACCGCCATCCCCCACAATGCAATCTAGCTATTTAAACTATTAACCCCTAATCCGCCAATAGCTCACATTTCAATTAATCTAATAAATCTATTAACCCCTAAACCACCAAACCCCACAACGCAAATAACTAATCACTAAGCACCCTACACTAACACCCCCTAAATTAACCCCATTACATAAATTAAAATAATCCTAAATTACAATTAAAATAAAAAACATAACATTACTTTAAAAAATAAAAAAAAAAAGTTTAAATTAAGCTAAAATTACAGAAAATAAAAAGTCTAACATTACATAAAATAATAAACAAAATTATTAAAAATAAAAAAATTAAACCTAATCCCTATGAAAATAAAAAAGCCCCCCAAAATAAAATCACCCCTTAAACTACCAATAGCCCTTAAAATGGCCTTTTGTAGGGCATCACCCTAAATTAAAAAGCTCTTTTATCTTTAAAAAAAACTAAGTTTCCGCACCCACCAAACCCCCCAAAATAAAAAAAAACTAACACTAAAAAATCCTAAACTACCCATTCCCCCGAAAGGGGCATTTGTATGGGCATTGCCCTTAAATGGGCAATTTGCTCTTTTACTTCCCTTGAAAGGGCATTCAGCTCTTTTACAGTGCCCAAATCCCTAATCTAAAAAATTTAAAAAAAATTTTAAAAAAATCTAGCTCTAGCCCCCAGATAGGTACTTACGGTTAAAAAAAATAAAATTTGAACTGCGCTAGCAAATGTAGATAGTGATGCCAACAGAGGAAAGGGAATTTCTCCAAAAAACCCTAACAGTACAAGAAGTGGAAAAGGTTATCAAACGATTCTATTCAAAACCAGAATAGAAACAGTTGGATGTCTGTGGCACTAAGAAAGCTGAACACTAAATACTATGGCCTCTAGTTATTAAGCTCCATAATTTTCTTGCATTCGCCGGCCCAATACGCTCGCCTAAGCTCGCCTCACATCGCTGCCGCGGACCTGAATACATTCGCAAAAGTTATCAAAAAAGCTGTCAAAATGCTGCGCACCAAGTAAGGGGCGATGAGCAGCGGACTGTGATAGTTATCACTCATCCGATCTCGCTACTCTTCGTCTTTTTTACAGCTTTATTGATAAGCTGTCACTAAGCACTCACACTATACTATACTGTTCTACCCCCTATACCGCCGCCCCCGGAGCCCCCTGAAACTAAATAAAGTTATTAACCCCTAAACCGCCGCTTCTAGACCCCGCCGCAACTATAATAAATGTATTAACCCCTAAACCGCCGCTCCCGGACCCCTCCGCCACCTACATAATACCTATTAACCCCTATCCTGCCCCCCCTATACCGCCGCCACCTATAATAAAGTTATTAACCCCTAAACCGCCGCTCCCGGACCCTGCCACCACCTATATTAAACTTATTAACCCCTAATCTGCCCCCCTACACCGTCACCACCTATAATAAATTTATTAACCCCTAAACCTAAGTTTAACACTAACCCTAACACCCCCCTAACTTAAATATTAATTAAATAAATCTAAATAATATTACTCTTATTAAATTAATTATTCCTATTTAAAACTAAATACTTACCTATAAAATAAACCCTAATATAGCTACAATGTAATTAATAAAAAAATATTACAAGAATTTTAAACTAATTAGTCCTAATCTAAGCCCCCTAATAAAATAAAAAAACAAAATAATAAAACTCCCTACCCTTTTCTACATTACAAAGTAATCAACTCTTTTGCCTGTAAAAAAATATACAACCCCCCCCAACATTAAAACCCACCACCCACATACCCCTACTCTAACTCACCCAAACCCCCCTTAAATAAACCTAACACTACCCCCCTGAAGATTCCCTACCTTGAGTCGTTTTCTCCCAGCCAAGCCAAAGTCATCATCCAAGGGGCATTGAAGAGGTCTTCCATCCGATAGAAGTCTTCATGCAAGGGGCGCTGAAGAGGTCTTCCATCCGATAGAAGTCTTCATCCAGGCGGCGTCTTCAATCTTCATCCATCCGGAGCGGAGCGGAGCCATCTTCAAACGAGCCGACGCGGAGCCATCCTCTTCAACCGACGACTACCCGACGAATGAATATTCCTTTAAGTGACGTCAACCAAGATGGCATCCCTCGAATTCCGATTGGCTGATAGGATTCTATCAGCCAATCAGAATTAAGGTAGGAAAAATCTGATTGGCTGATTCAATCAGCCAATCAGATTCAAGTTCAATCCGATTGGCTGATCCAATCAGCCAATCACATTGAGCTTGCATTCTATTGGCTGATCGGAACAACCAATAGAATGCAAGCTCAATCTGATTGGCTGATTGGATCAGCCATTCGGATTGAACTTGAATCTGATTAGCTGATTGAATCAGCCAATCAGATTTTTCCTACCTTAATACCGACTTCGGCCCGGCTGGGTGAACACGACTCAAGGTAAGGAGATATTCAGGGGGTAGTGTTAGGTTTATTTAAGGGGGGTTTGGGTGGGTTAGAGTAGGGGTATTTGGGTAGTGGGTTTTAATGTTGGGGGGTTGTATTTTTTTTACAGGCAAAAGAGCTGATTACTTTGGGGCATGCCCTGCAAAAAGCCCTTTTAAGGGCTGGTAAAAGAGCTGATTACTTTGTAATGTAGAATAGGGTAGGGACTTTTATCATTTTTTTATTATTATTTTATTAGGGGGCTTAGATTAGGTGTAATTAGTTTAAAATTCTTGTAATATTTTTTTATTTTCTGTAATTTAGTGTTTTTTTTTTTTGTAATTTAGTTTAGTTTATTTAATTGTATTTAATTGTAGGTATTGGTAGCTAATTTATTTAATTAATTTAATGATAGTGTAGTGTTAGGTTTAATTGCAACTTAGGTTAGGATTTATTTTACAGGTAATTTTGTATTTCTTTTAGCTAGGTAGTTATTAAATAGTTAATAACTATTTAATAACTATTGTACCTAGTTAAAATAAATACAAAGTTACCTGTAAAATAAATATAAATCCTAAAATAGCTACAATGTAATTATTAATTACATTGTAGCTATCCTACGCCTAGATTTAGAGTTTTGCGGCCAAAGGGGTGCGTTAGCTACGCGTGCTTTTTTTTGGCCGCACCTTTTAAATACCGCTGGTATTTAGAGTTCACAGAATGGCTGCGTTAGGCTCCAAAAAAGGAGCGTATAGCATATTTACCACAACTGCAACTCTCGATACCAGCGGTGCTTACGGACGCGGCCAGCTTCAAAAACGTGCTCGTGCACGATTCCCCCATAGGAAACAATGGGGCATTTTGAGCTGAAAAAAACCTAACACCTGCAAAAAAGCAGCGTTAAGCTCCTAACGTGGCCCCATTGTTTCCTATGGGGAAACACTTCCTAAGTCTGCACCTAACACTCTAACATGAACCCTGAGTCTAAACACCCCTAACCTTACACTTATTAATCCCTAATCTACCGCCCCCGCTATCGCTGACCCCTGCATATTTTTTTTAACCCCTAATCTGCCGCTCCATACACCGCCGCCACCTACATTATGCCTATGTACCCCTAATCTGCTGCCCCTAACACCGCCGACCCCTATATTATATTTATTAACCCCTAATCTGCCCCCCACAACGTCGCCGCCAGCTACCTACAATAATTAACCCCTAATCTGCCGACCGCACCTCACCGCTACTATAATAAAGTTATTAACCCCTAATCCGCCTCACTCCCGCCTCAATAACCCTATAATAAATAGTATTAACCCCTAATCTGCCCTCCCTAACATCGCCGACACCTAACTTCAATTATTAACCCCTAATCTGACGACCGGAGCTCACCGCTACTATAATAAATGTATTAACCCCTAAAGCTAAGTCTAAACCTAACACTAACACTAACACCCCCCTAAGTTAAATATAATTTAAATCTAACTAAATAAATTAAATCTTATTAAATAAATTATTCCTATTTAAAGCTAAATACTTACCTGTAAAATAAACCCTAATATAGCTACAATATAAATTATAATTATATTGTAGCTATTTTAGGATTTATATTTATTTTACAGGTAACTTTGTAATTATTTTAACCAGGTACAATAGCTATTAAATAGGTAATAACTATTTAATAGTTACCTAGTTAAAATAATTACAAAATTACCTGTAAAATAAATCCTAACCTAAGTTACAATTAAACCTAACACTACACTATCAATAAATAAATTAAATAAAATGCCTACAATTACCTACAATTAAACCTAACACTACACTATCAATAAATTAATTAAATACAATACCTACAAATAACTACAATTAAATAAACTAACTAAAGTACAACAAATAAAAAAGAACTAAGTTACAAAAAATAAAAAAATATTTACAAACATTAGAAAAATATTACAATAATTTTAAACTAATTACACCTACTCTAAACCCCCTAATAAAATAACAAAGACCCCCAAAATAAAAAAATGCCCTACCCTATTCTAAATTAAAAAAGTTCAAAGCTCTTTTACCTTACCAGCCCTGAAAAGGGCCATTTGCGGGGCATGCCCCAAATAATTCAGCTCTTTTGCCTGTAAAAAAAAATATACAATACCCCCCCCCAACATTACAACCCACCACCCACATACCCCTAATCTAACCCAAACCCCCCTTAAATAAACCTAACACTAAGCCCCTGAAGATCTTCCTACCTTATCTTCATCATACCAGGTTCACCGATCCGTCCTCTGAAGTCTTCATCCAAGCCCAAGAGGGGGCTGGCGATCCATAATCCGGCTGAAGTCTTTTATCAAGCAGCGGCTGAAGAGGTCCAGAAGAGGCTCCAAAGTCTTCATCCTATCCGGGAAGAAGAGTAGATCCGGACCGGCAACCATCTTGATCCAAGCGGCATCTTCTATCTTCATCCGATGACGAACGGCTCCATCTTGAAGACCTCCGACGCGGATCCATCCTCTTCTTCCGACGTCCAACTGAAGAATGAAGGTTCCTTTAAGGGACGTCATCCAAGATGGCGTCCCTCGAATTCCGATTGGCTGATAGGATTCTATCAGCCAATCGGAATTAAGGTAGGAAAATTCTGATTGGCTGATGGAATCAGCCAATCGGATTCAAGTTCAATCCGATTGGCTGATTGTTCCGATCAGCCAATAGAATAATTTATTTAATAAGATTTAATTTATTTTGTTAGATTTAAATTATATTTAATTTAGGGGGGTGTTAGTGTTAGGGTTAGACTTAGCTTTAGGGGTTAATACATTTATTAGAGTAGCGGTGAGCTCCGGTCAGCAGATTAGGGGTTAATAATTGAAGTTAGGTGTCGGCGATGTTAGGGAGGGCAGATTAGGGGTTAATACTATTTATTATAGGGTTATTGAGGCGGGAGTGAGGCGGATTAGGGGTTAATAACTTTATTATAATAGCGGCGCGGTCCGGTCGGCAGATTAGGGGTTAATAAGTGTAGGCAGGTGGAGGCGACGTTGAGGGGGGCAGATTAGGGGTTAATAAATATAATATAGGGGTCGGCGGTGTTAGGGGCAGCAGATTAGGGGCACATAGGGATAATGTATGTGGCGGCGGCGTGCGGACGGCAGATTAGGGGTTAAAAAATTTAATTAGAGTGGCGGCGATGTTGGGGGACCTCGGTTTAGGGGTGCATAGGTAGTTTATGGGTGTTAGTGTACTTTAGAGCACAGTAGTTAAGAGCTTTATAAACCGGCGTTAGCCCAGAAAGCTCTTAACTACTGACTTTTTTTTTGCGGCTAGAGTTTTGTCGTTAGATTTCTAACGCTCACTTCAGCCACGACTCTAAATACCGGCGTTAGAAAGATCCCATTGAAAAGATAGGATACGCAATTGACGTAAGGGGATCTGCGGTATGGAAAAGTCACGGCTGGAAAGTGAGCGTTAGACCCTTTCCTGACTGACTCTAAATACCGGCGGTAGCCCAAAACCAGCGTTAGGAGCCTCTAACGCTGGTTTTCACGGCTACCGCCCAACTCTAAATCTAGCCGCTAGGGTTTATTTTACAGGTAAGTATTTAGTTTTAAATAGGAATAATTTATTTAATGATAGTGTAGTGTTAGGTGTAGTGGTAACTTAGGTTAGTTTTTATTTTACAGGTAAATTTGTCTTTATTTTATCTAGGTAGCTATTAAATAGTTAATAACTATTTAATAGCTATTGTACCTAGTTAAAATAAATTTAAATTTGCCTGTAAAATAAAAATAAATCCTAAAATACCTACAATATAATTATTAGTAATATTGTAGCTATCTTAGGGTTTATTTTATAGGTAAATACTTAGTTTTAAATAGGATTAATTTAGTTAATAAGAGTAATTTTTATTTAGATTTATTAAAATAATATTTAAGTTAGAGGGTGTTAGGGTTAGACTAAGGTTTAGGGGTTAATTAGTTTAATATAGATGGCGACGGTATAGGGGGGCAGGATAGGGGTTAATAAATTTATTATAGATGGCGACGGTGTAGGGGGGGCAGATTAGGGGTTAATAAGTTTAATATAGGTGGCAGCGGGGTCCAGGAGCGGCGGTTTAGGGGTTAAACAATTTATTTAGTTGCGGCGGGGTACGGGATCGGCAGAATAGGGGTTAATAAATTTATTATAGTTGCGGCCAGGTCCGGGAGCGGCGGTTTAGGGGTTAATAAGTTTATTAGAGTGGCGGTGGGCTCCGGTAGCGCCAGATTAGGGGTTAATAAGTTTATTAGAGTGGCGGTGGGCTCCGGGAGTGGCGGTTTAGGGGTTAATAAGTTTATTAGGGTGGCGGTGGGCTCCGGGAGCGGCAGTTTAGGGGTTAACATGTTTAATATAGGTGGCGGCGGTGTAGGGGGGCAGATTAGGGGTGTTTAGAGTCGGGGTACATGTTAGGGTGTTAGGTGCAGACATCTCCCCTAGGAATCAATGGGATGTCGGGCAGCAGCGAACATGAACTTTCGCTATGGTCAGATTCCCATTGATTCCTATGGGATCCGCCACCTCCAGGGCGTCGGAATGAAAACCAGGTACGCTGGACCGGAAAAGTGCGTTCGGCACATCTGGAGTGACGTAAGAATCGATCTGTGTCGGACTGAGACAGTGTTATCTATATGAAATACGTGAACTAACACCCTCTAGTGGTGAAAAACTGTTCAAATGCATTCTGAAAAGAGGTGGTCTTCAAGGTCTAAGAAATTAGCATATGAACCTCCTAGATTAAGCTTTCAACTAAGAATACCAAGAGAACAAAGCAAAATTGGTGATAAAAGTAAATTGGAAAATTGTTTAAAATGACATGCTCTATCTGAATCATGAAAGTTTATTTTGGCCTAGACTGTCCCTTTAATATGATGAATCAAAAAGTGATATCATTCTTAAAACATACTAATCTTCCAAGACTGAGCTGGAAAAGAGGAAATTCAGACAGCAAAGTGGACTGGTATGTTACATACACACCCCTGTATTGACTTAACTGAGTAGGCGAAGACGTAAAATGCTGTTTAGCCTTTTCATTTGTTATACATTACAGGGTTTGACTAAAATAATATTACTTATTCCAAAAGATATTTTACTTTGTTTTATAAAAAAAATATACAAATTCAGAGAAATAATATACATTTCAATGGACATTAACTTCAACATTTTGCCGTTAAATGTTGGCTGGAGGGTATTTCATGGAAAGCAGAACACTGACCCTTGTATATGCTGAGCAGCAATTAATTGCTATCAGCTAGATTACATGTTTTGCATTGCAGATTGTAATGCGTTAAAACAGCACTGCAGCCATTACAATTGTCGGTATAGCTGTACTGCACACATTTTATCCTGTACCACAACGTCAGTCCCGCACATGTAAAAATTTGATTTTTCATGGGATTCCCATATCGCCGGTGTTACGAGTTTTGCGGTGAGGCTAAAAAGTGAGTGTAACAGCCTAAAACGACAAGATCTGTAAAGCCATCTAAAGTCAGTAGTTATGAGTTTTACGTTACAAAGCTGTAACATAAAAAACTCATAACTAAAGTGTTAAAAAGTACACTAACACCCATAAACTACCTATTAACCCCTAAACCGAGGCCCTCCCGCATCACAAACACTATATTAAAGTTATTAACCCCAATCTGCCGCTCCTGACATCACCGCCACTAAACAATTTTTTATTAACCCCTATTCTGCCGCTCCCCAACATCGTCATCACTATATTAAAGTTATTAACCCCTAAACCGCCACCCTCCTGCATAAAAAACACTATTTAAATATTATTAACCCCTAATCTGCCGTCTGTCCACACCGCCGCTATAAAAAATCTATTAACCCCTAAACTGCAAGCCCCCCACAACAAAATATACTAAAATAAACTATTAACCCCTAAACCGAAAGCCCCCCACAACAAAATAAACTCATTTTAATTAGTAACCCCTAAACCTAACGACCACCTAACTTTATATTAAAATTACAATTTCCTTAACTTAATTTAAATTAAAACTTACCTGTCAAAATTAAAAAAATAATTTTAAACTAAGAATTAAACTATTATAATTATTAAACACAAATTAAACTATCTACCAATTAAATAAAACTAAACTACACATTAAAAAAATCCTAACACTACTCTAAAAATTACAAAAAGTATCTAAATACA